>NW_026735984.1:0-89648 GCF_949786415.1 Peromyscus eremicus
GCTCCCATTGCCCTACGCAAGGCAAATAGCACTCGGGTCTTTTCCCAGCAAATACAGTGTATTGGACTGAATAGGAGCTACTGTTCTTGTCAGTTTCCTAAGCAGAGTTGAACTAGATATGGCCCGTGTGTGTAGGAAGCACAGTTCTCTTGTTCTGAGCAAGCTCACTGTTTGGACACCATAGGAAACACAGTAGAGTAGAAGAGTGCTCTTTTCTCTAAAGCAGAGTGTGTTTCTTGTAAGGCGAGCTAGCGTTTGTTTCCCAGTCCTAAATGGAGTTGAGTCACATGCAGTTTTTTGTCCTACGAGCAAGAGTTGTTTTCTGGTAAGACGAGTCACTATTGTGCTCCAATTGCCATACACAGTGCAAATAGCACTCGCGTCTTTTCCCTGCAAGTAAAGTGTATTGGACTGAAGAGGAGCTACTGTTCTTGTCAGTTTCCTAAGCAGAGTTGAACTAGATATGGCCCGTGTGTGTAGGAAGCACAGTTCTTTCTTTCTGAGCAAGCTCACTGTTCGGACCCCATAGGAAACACAGTAGAGTAGAAGAGTGCTCTTTTCTCAAAAGCAGAGTGTGTTTCATGTAAGGTGAGCTAGCATTTGTTTCCCAGTCCTAAATGGAGTTGAATCACATGCAGTTTGTGTTCCTACGAGCAAGAGTTTTTTTCTGGTAAGAAGAGTCACTACTGCGCTGCCATTGCCATACACAGGACAAATAGCACTGGCGTCTGTTCCCAGCAAGTACAGTGTATTGGACTGAAGAGGATCTACTGTTCTTGTCAGGTTCCTAAGCAGACTTGAACTAGATATGGCCTTGTGTGTAGGAAGCACAGTTTTTTTGTTCTGAGCAAGCTCACTTTTCGGTACACATAGGAAACACAGTAGAGTAGAAGAGTGCTCTTTTCTATAAAGCAGAGTGTGTTTCATGTAAGGCGAGCTACCACTTGTTTCCCAGTCCGAAATGGAGTTGAATCACATGCAGTTTCTGGTCCTATGAGCAAGAGTTGTTTTCTGGTAAGGAAAGTCACTATTGCTCTCCCATTGCCATACACAGTGCAAATAGCACTCGTGTCTTTATCAGACTGAAGAGGAGCTACTGTTCGTGTCAGTTTCCTAAGCAGAGTTGAACTAGTTATGGCCCGTGTGTAGGAAGAACAGTTATTTTGTTTTGAGCAAGCTCACTGTTCTGGCCCTATAGGAAACACAGTAGAGTTGAAGAGTGCTCTTTTCTCTAAAGCAGAGTGTGCTTCTTGTAAGGCGAGCTAGCATTTGTTTCCCAGTCCTAAATGGAGTTGAATCACATGCAGTTTCTAGTCCTAAGAGCATGAGTTGTTTTATGGTAAGAAGAGTCACTATTGCGCTGCCATTGCCATACACAGGACAAATAGCACTGGCGTCTGTTCCCAGCAAGTACAGTGTATTGGACTGAAGAGGAGCTACTGTTCTTGTCAGTTACCAAAGCAGAGTGGAACTAGATATGGCCCGTGTGTAGAAAGCACAGTTCTTTTTTTCTGAGCAAGCTCACTGTTCTGGCCCTACAGGAAACACAGTAGAGTAGAAGAGTGCTCTTTTCTCAAAAGCAGAGTGTGTTTTTGTAAGGCGAGCTAGCGTTTGTTTCCTAGTCCTAAATGGAGTTGAATCACATGCAGTTTCTGGTCCTACGAACAAGAGTTGTTTTCTGGTAAGGAAAGTCACTATTGCGCTCCCATTGCCCTACACCAGACAAATAGCACTCGTGTCTTTTCCCAGCAAGTACAGTGTATTGGACTGAATAGGACCTACTCCTCTTGTCAGTTTACTAAGCAGAGTTGAACTAGATATGGTCCGTGGGTGTAGGAAGCATAGTTCTTTTGTTCTGAACAAGCTCACTGTTTGGACCCCATAGGAAACACAGTAGAGTAGAAGAGTGCTCTTTTCTCTAAAGCAGAGTGTGTTTCTTGTAAGGCGAGCTAGCATTTGTTTCCCAGTCCTAAATGGAGTGGAATCACATGCAGTTTCTGGTCCTACGAGCAAGAGTTGTTTACTGGTAAGGAAAGTCACTATTGCGCTCCCATTGCCATACACAGTGCAAATAGCCTTCCCGTCTGTTCCCAGCAAGTACAGTGTATTGGACTGAAGAGGAGCTACTGTTCTTCTCAGTTTCCTAAGCAGAGTTGAACTAGATATGGCCCGTGTGTTTAGGAAGTACAGTTCCTTTTTTCTGAGCAAGCTCACTGTTCTGGCCCTATAGGAAACACAGTAGAGTAGAAGAGTGCTCTTTTCTCAAAAGCAGAGTGTGTTTCTTGTAAAGCGAGCTAGAGTCTGTTTCCCAGTCCTAAATGGAGTTGAATCACATGCAGTTTCTGGTCCTATGAGCAAGAGTTGTTTTCTGGTAAGAAGAGTCACTATTGCGCTGCCATTGCCCTACACAGGACATATAGCACTTACGTCAGTTCCCAGCAAGTACAGTGTATTGGACTGAAGAAGATCTACTGTTCTTGTCAGGTTCCTAAGCAGACTTGAACGAGGTATGGCCGTGTGTGTAGGAAGCACAGTTTTTTTGTTCTGAGCAATCTCACTTTTCGGAACATATAGGAAACACAGTAGAGTAGAAGAGTGCTCTTTTCTCAAAAGCAGAGTGTTTTTCTTGGAAGTCGAGCTAGTGTTTGTTTCCCAGTCCTAAACAAAGTTGAGTCACATGCAGTTTTTAGTCCTACGAGCAAGAGTTGTTTTCTGGTAAGAGAAGTCACTATTGTGCTCTAATTGCCATACACAGTGCAAATAGCACTCGCATCTCTTCCCAGCAAGTACAGTGTATTTGACTGAAGAGGAGCTACTCTTCTTGTTTGTTTCCTAAGCAGAGTTGAACTACATATGGCCCGTGTGTGTAGGAAGCACAGTTCTTTTGTTCTGAGCAAGCTCACTGTTTGGACCCCATAGGAAACACAGTAGAGTAGAAGAGTGCTCTTTTCTCAAAAGCAGAGTGTGTTTCATGTAAGGCGAGCTAGCATTTGTTTCCCAGTCCTAAATGGAGTTGAATCACATGCAGTTTCTCGTCCTATGAGCAAGAGTTGTTTTCTGGTAAGGAAAGTCACTATTGCGCTCCCATTGCTATACACAGTGCAAAAAGCACTCGCGTCTGTTCGCAGCAAGTACAGTGTATTGGACTGAACAGGATCTACTGTTCTTGTCAGGTTCCTAAGCAGAATTGAACTAGATATGGCCGTGTGTGTAGGAAGCACAGTTCTTTTGTTCTGAGCAAGCTCACTGTTCGGACCCCATAGGAAACACAGTAGAGTAGAAGAGTGCTCTTTTCTCAAAAGCAGAGTGTGTTTTTTGTAAGGTAAGCTATCGTTTGTTTCCCAGTCCTAAATGGAGTTGAATCACATGCAGTTTCTGTTCCTACGAGCAAGAGTTGTTTTCTGGTAAGGAAAGTCACTATTGTGCTCCCTTTGCCATACACAGTGCAAATAGCACTCGCGTCTGTTCCAGCAAGTACAGTGTATCGGACTGAAGAGGAGCTATTGTTCTTGTCAGTTTCCTAAGCAGAGTTGAACTAGATATGGTCCGTGTGTGCAGGAAGCATAGTTCTTTTCTTCTGAACAAGCTCTCTGTTTGGACCCCATAGGAAACACAGTAGAGTAGTAGAGTGCTCTTTTCTCTAAAGCAGAGTGTGTTTCTTGTAAGGCGAGCTAGCATTTGTTTCCCAGTCCTAAATGGAGTGGAATCACATGCAGTTTCTGGTCCTACGAGCAAGAGTTGTTTACTGGTAAGGAAAGTCACTATTGTGCTCCCATTGCCATACACAGTGCAAAAAGCCTTCCCGTCTGTTCCCAGCAAGTACAGTGTATTGGACTGAAGAGGAGCTACTGTTCTTCTCAGTTTCCTAAGCAGAGTTGAACTAGATATGGCCCGTGTGTTTAGGAAGTACAGTTCCTTTTTTCTGAGCAAGCTCACTGTTCTGGCCCTATAGGAAACACAGTAGAGTAGAAGAGTGCTCTTTTCTCAAAAGCAGAGTGTGTTTCTTGTAAAGCGAGCTAGAGTCTGTTTCACAGTCCTAAATGGAGTTGAATCACATGCAGTTTCTGGTCCTACGAGCAAGAGTTGTTTTCTGGTAAGAAGAGTCACTATTGCGCTGCCATTGCCCTACAAAGGACATATAGCACTTACGTCTGTTCCCAGCAAGTACAGTGTATTGGACTGAAGAAGATCTACTGTTCTTGTCAGGTTCCTAAGCAGACTTGAACGAGATATGGCCGTGTGTGTAGGAAGCACAGTTTTTTTGTTCTGAGCAATCTCACTTTTCGGAACATATAGGAAACACAATAGAGTAGAAGATTGCTCTTTCTCAAAAGCAGAGTGTTTTACTTGGAAGTCGAGCTAGCGTTTGTTTCCCAGTCCTAAATAAAGTTGAGTCACATGCAGTTTTTAGTCCTACGAGCAAGAGTTGTTTTCTGGTAAGAGAAGTCACTATTGTGCTCCAATTGCCATACACAGTGCAAATAGCACTCGCGTCTCTTCCCAGCAAGTACAGTGTATTCGACTGAAGAGGAGCTACTGTTCTTGTTTGTTTCCTAAGCAGAGTTGAACTACATATGGCCCGTGTGTGTAGGAAGCACAGTTCTTTTGTTCTGAGCAAGCTCACTGTTTGGACCCCATAGGAAACACAGTAGAGTAGAAGAGTGCTCTTTTCTCAAAAGCAGAGTGTGTTTCATGTAAGGCGAGCTAGCATTTGTTTCCCAGTCCTAAATGGATTTGAGTCACATGCAGTTTTTGGTCCTATGAGCAAGAGTTGTTTTCTGGTAAGAAGATTCACTATTGCGCTGCCATTGCCATACACAGGACAAATAGCACTGGCATCTGTTCGCAGCAACTACAGTGTATTGGAACTGTAGAGGATCTACTGTTCTTGTCAGGTTCCTAAGCAGAATTGAACTAGATATGGCCGTGTGTGTAGGAAGCACAGTTCTTTTGTTCTGAGCAAGCTCACTGTTCTGGCCCTATAGGAAACACAGTAGAGTAGAAGAGTGCTCTTTTCTCAAAAGCAGAGTGTGTTTCTTGTAAAGCGAGCTAGAGTCTGTTTCACAGTCCTAAATGGAGTTGAATCACATGCAGTTTCTGGTCCTACGAGCAAGAGTTGTTTTCTGGTAAGAAGAGTCACTATTGCGCTGCCATTGCCCTACACAGGACATATAGCACTTACGTCTGTTCCCAGCAAGTACAGTGTATTGGACTGAAGAGGATCTACTGTTCTTGTCAGGTTCCTAAGCAGAATTGAACTAGATATGGCCGTGTGTGTAGGAAGCACAGTTCTTTTGTTCTGAGCAAGCTCACTGTTCGGACACAAAAGGAAACACAGTAGAGTAGAAGAGTGCTCTTTTATCAAAAGCAGAGTGTGTTTTTTGTAAGGCAAGCTATCGTTTGTTTCCCAGTACTAAATGGAGTTGAATCACATGCAGTTTCTGGTCCTATGAGCAAGAGTTGTTTTCTGGTAAGGAAAGTCACTATTGCGCTCCCTTTGCCATACACAGTGCAAATAGCACTCGCATCTGTTCCCAGCAAGTACAGTGTATCGGACTGAAGAGGAGCTACTGTTCTTGTAAGTTTCCTAAGCAGAGTTGAACTAGATATGGCCCGTGTGTTTAGGAAGAACAGTTATTATGTTCTGAGCAAGCTCACTGTTCTGGCCCTATAGGAAACACAGTAGAGTAGAAGAGTGCTCTTTTCTATAAAGCAGAGTGTGTTTCTTGTAAGGCGAGCTCACGTTTGTTTCCCAGTCCTAAATGGAGTTGAATCACATGCAGTTTCTGGTCCTACGAGCAAGAGTTTTTTTCTGGTAAGAAGAGTCCCTATTGCGCTGCCATTGCCATACAGAGGACAATTAGCACTGGCGTCTGTTCCCAGCAAGTACAGTGTATTGGACTGAAGAGGATCTACTGTTCTTGTCAGGTTCCTAAGCAGACTTGAACTAGATATGGCCTTGTATGTAGGAAGCACAGTTTTTTTGTTCTGAGCAAGCTCACTTTTCAGTACACATAGGAAACACAGTAGAGTAGAAGAGTGCTCTTTTCTCAAAAGCAGAGTGTTTTTCTTGGAAGTCGAGCTAGCGTTTGTTTCCCAGTCCTAAATAAAGTTGAGTCACATGCAGTTTCTGGTCCTACGAGCAAGAGTTGTTTTCTGGTAAGGAAATCACTATTGCGCTCCCTTTGCCATACACAGTGCAAATAGCACTCGCGTCTGTTCCCAGCAAGTACAGTGTATCGGACTGAAGAGGAGCTACTGTTCTTGTCAGTTTCCTAAGCAGAGTTGAACTAGATATGGCCCGTGTGTTTAGGAAGCACAGTTATTATGTTCTGAGCAAGCTCACTGTTCTGGACCTATAGGAAACACAGTAGAGTAGAAGAATGCTCTTTTCTATAAAGCAGAGTGTGTTTCTTGTAAGGCGAGCTCGCGTTTGTTTCCCAGTCCTAAATGGATTTGAGTCACATGCAGTTTTTGGTCCTATGAGCAAGAGTTGTTTTCTGGTAAGGAGAGTCACTATTGCGCTGTCATTGCCATACACAGTGCAAATAGCACTCGCGTCTCTTCCCAGCAAGTACAGTGTATCGGACTGAACAGGAGCTACTGTTCTTGTCAGTTTCCTAAGCAGAGTTGAACTACATATGGTCCGTGTGTGTAGGAAGCACAGTTCTTTTGTTCTGAGCAAGCTCACTGTTTGGACACCATAGGAAACACAGTAGAGTAGAAGAGTGCTCTTTTCTCTAAAGCAGAGTGTGTTTCTTGTAAAGTGAGCTATCGTTTGTTCCGCAGTCCTAAATGGAGTTGAATCCCATGCAGTTTCTGGTACTACGAGCAAGAGTTGTTTTCTGGTAAGAAGATTCACTATTGTGCTGTCATTGCCATACACAGGACAAATAATACTGGCATCTGTTCGCAGCAACTACAGTGTATTGGACTGAAGAGGATCTACTGTTCTTGTCAGGTTCCTAAGCAGAATTGAACTAGATATGGCCGTGTGTGTAGGAAGCACAGTTCTTTTGTTCTGAGCAAGCTCACTGTTCGGACCCAAAAGTAAACACAGTAGAGTAGAAGAGTGCTCTTTTCTCAAAAGCAGTGTGTGTTTTTTTAAGGCAAGCTATCGTTTGTTTCCCAGTCCTAAATGGAGTTGAATCACATGCAATTTTTTTTCCTATGAGCAAGAGTTGTTTTCTGGTAAGGAAAGTCACTATTGTGCTCCCTTTGCCATACACAGTACAAATAGCACTCGCGTCTGTTCCCAGCAAGTACAGTGTATCGGACTGAAGAGGAGCTACTGTTCTTGTCAGTTTCCTAAGCAGAGTTGAACTAGATATGGCTCGTGTGTTTAGGAAGCACAGTTATTATGTTCTGAGCAAGCTCACTATTCTGGCCCTATAGAAAACACAGGAGAGAAGAAGAGTGCTCTTTTCTATAAAGCAGAGTGTGTTTCTTGTAAGGCGAGCTCGCGTTTGTTTCCCAGTCCTAAATGGATTTGAGTCACATGCAGTTTTTGGTCCTATGAGCAAGAGTTGTTTTCTGGTAAGGAAAGTCACTATTGCGCTGCCATTGCCATACACAGGACAAGTAGCACTGGCGTCTGTTCCCAGCAAGTACAGTGTATGGACTGAAGAGGATCTACTGTTCTTGTCACGTTCCTAAGCAGAATTGAACTAGATATGGCCCGTGTGTGTAGGAAGCACCGTTCTTATGTTCTGAGCAATCTCATTGTTCTGGCCCTATAGGAAACACAGTAGAGTAGAAAAGTGCTCTTTCCTCAAAAGCAGAGTGTGTTTCTTGTAAGGCGAGCTAGCGTTTGTTTCCTAGTCCTAAATGGAGTTGAATCACATGCAGTTTCTGGTCCTACGAGCAAGAGTTGTTTTCTGGTAAGGAAAGTCACTATTGTGCTCCCTTTGCCATACACAGTGCAAATAGCACTCGCGTCTGTTCCCAGCAAGTACAGTGTATCGGACTGAAGAGGAGCTACTGTTCTTTTTAGTTTCCTAAGCAGAGTTGAACTAGATATGGCCCGTGTGTGTAGGAAGCACAGTTATTATGTTCTGAGCAAGCTCACTGTTCTGGACCTATAGGAAACACAGTAGAGTAGTTGAATGCTCTTTTCTATAAAGCAGAGTGTGTTTCTTGTAAGGCGAGCTCGCGTTTGTTTCCCAGTCCTAAATGGATTTGAGTCACATGCAGTTTTTGGTCCTATGAGCAAGAGTTGTTTTCTGGTAAGAAGAGTCACTATTGTGCTCTAAATGCCATACACAGTGCAAAAAGCACTCACGTCTGTTCCCAGCATGTACAGTGTATTGGACTGAATAGGAGCTACTGTTCTTGTCAGTTTCCTAAGCAGAGTTGAACTAGATATGGTCCATGTGTGTAGGAAGCACAGTTCTTTTGTTCTGAGCAAGCTCACTGTTTGGAACCCGTAGGAAACACAGTAGAGTAGAAGAGTGCTCTTTTCTAAAAAGCAGAGAGTGTTTCTTGTAAGGCAAGCTAGCATTTGTTTCCCAGTCCTAAATGGCATTGAATCACATGCAGTTTGTGTTCCTACGAGCAAGAGTTGTTTTCTGGTAAGGAGAGTCACTATTGCGCTGTCATTGCCATACACAGTGCAAATAGCACTCACGTCTGTTCCCAGCAAGTACAGTGTATCGGACTGAAGAGGAGCTACTGTTCTTGTCAGTTTCCTAAGCAGAGTTCAACTACATATGGTCCGTGTGTGTAGGAAGCACAGTTCTTTTGTTCTGAGCAAGCTCACTGTTGGGACCCCATAGGAAACAGAGTAGAGTAGAAGAGTGCTCTTTTCTCTAAAGCAGAGTGTGTTTCTTGTAAGGCGAGCTAGCGTTTGTTTCCCAGTCCTAAATGGATTTGAGTCACATGCAGTTTTTGGTCCTATGAGCAAGAGTTGTTTTTGGTAAGAAGATTCACTATTGCGTTGCCATTGCCATACACAGGACAAATATCACTGGCATCTGTTCGGAGCAACTACAGTGTATTGGACTGAAGAGGATCTACTGTTCTTGTCAGGTTCCTAAGCAGAATTGAACTAGATATGGCCGTGTGTGTAGGAAGCACAGTTCTTTTGTTCTGAGCAAGCTCACTGTTCGGACCCAAAAGGAAACACAGTAGAGTAGAAGAGTGCTCTTTTCTCAAAAGCAGAGTGTGTTTTTTGAAAGGCAAGCTATCGTTTGTTTCCCAGTCCTAAATGGAGTTGAATCACATGCAGTTTCTGGTCCTACGAGCAAGAGTTGTTTTCTGGTAAGGAAAGTCACTATTGTGCTCCCTTTGCCATACACAGTGCAAATAGCACTCGCGTCTGTTCCCAGCAAGTACAGTGTATCGGACTGAAGAGGAGCTACTGTTCTTGTCAGTTTCCTAAGCAAAGTTGAATAGATATGGCCCGTGTGTTTAGGAAGCACAGTTATTATGTTCTGAGCAAGCTCACTGTTCTGGCCCTATAGGAAACACAGGAGAGTAGAAGAGTGCTCTTTTCTATAAAGCAGAGTGTGTTTCTTGTAAGGCGAGCTCGCGTTTGTTTCCCTGTCCTAAATTGATTTGAGTCACATGCAGTTTTTGGTCCTATGAGCAAGAGTTGTTTTCTGGTAAGAAGAATCACTATTGCGCTGCCATTGCCATACACAGCACAAATAGCACTAGCATCTGTTCGCAGCAACTACAGTGTATTGGACTGAAGAGGATCTACTGTTCTTGTCAGGTTCCTAAGCAGAATTGAACTAGATATGGCCGTCTGTGTAGGAAGCACAGTTCTTTTGTTCTGAGCAAGCTCACTGTTCGGACCCAAAAGGAAACACAGTAGAGTAGAAGAGTGCTCTTTCTCAAAAGCACAGTGTGTTTTTTGTAAGGCAAGCTATCGTTTGTTTCCCAGTCCTAAATGGAGTTGAATCACATGCAGTTTCTGGTCCTACGAACAAGAGTTTTTTTCTGGTAAGGAGAGTCACTATTGCGCTCCCATTGCCATACACAAGGCAAATAGCACTCGCGTCTTTTCCCAGCAAGTACAGTGTATTGGACTGAAGAGGAGCTACTGTTCTTGTCAGTTTCCTAAGCAGAGTTGAACTAGATATGGTCCGTGTGTGTAGGAAGCACAGTTCTCTTGTTCTGAGCAAGCTCACTGTTTGGACACCATAGGAAACACAGTAGAGTGGAAGAGTGCTCTTTTCTCTAAAGCAGAGTGTGTTTCTTGTAAGGTGAGCTAGCGTTTGTTTCCCAGTCCTAAATGGAGTTGAGTCACATGCAGTTTTTTGTCCTACGAGCAAGAGTTGTTTTCTAGTAAGACGAGTAACTATTGTGCTCCAATTGCCATACACAGTGCAAATAGCACTCGCGTCTTTTCCCTGCAAGTAAAGTGTATTGGACTGAAGAGGAGCTACTGTTCTTGTCAGTTTCCTAAGCAGAGTTGAACTAGATATGGTACGTGTGTGTAGGAAGGACAGTTCTTTCGTTCTGAGCAAGCTCACTGTTCGGACCCCATAGGAAACACAGTAGAGTAGAAGAGTGCTCTTTTCTCAAAAGCAGAGTGTGTTTCATGTAAGGCGAGCTAGCATTTGTTTCCCAGTCCTAAATGGAGTTGAATCACATGCAGTTTCTGGTCCTACGAGCAAGAGTTTTTTTCTGGTAAGAAGAGTCCCTATTGCGCTGCCATTGCCATACAGAGGACAAATAGCACTGGCGTCTGTTCCCAGCAAGTACAGTGTATTGGACTGAAGAGGATCTACTGTTCTTGTCAGGTTCCTAAGCAGACTTGAACTAGATATGGCCTTGTGTGTAGGAAGCACAGTTTTTTTGTTCTGAGCAAGCTCACTTTTCAGTACACATAGGAAACACAGTAGAGTAGAAGAGTGCTCTTTTCTCAAAAGCAGAGTGTTTTTCTTGGAAGTCGAGCTAGCGTTTGTTTCCCAGTCCTAAATAAAGTTGAGTCACATGCAGTTTCTGGTCCTACGAGCAAGAGTTGTTTTCTGGTAAGGAAATCACTATTGCGCTCCCTTTGCCATACACAGTGCAAATAGCACTCGCGTCTGTTCCCAGCAAGTACAGTGTATCGGACTGAAGAGGAGCTACTGTTCTTGTCAGTTTCCTAAGCAGAGTTGAACTAGATATGGCCCCTGTGTTTAGGAAGAAGAGTTATTATGTTCTGAACAAGCTCACTGTTCTGGCCCTATAGGAAACACAGTAGAGTAGAAGAGTGCTCTTTTCTATAAAGCAGAGTGTGTTTCTTGTAAGGCGAGCTCACGTTTGTTTCCCAGTCCTAAATGGATTTGAGTCACATGCAGTTTTTGGTCCTATGAGCAAGAGTTGTTTTCTGGTAAGAAGAGTCACTATTGTGCTCCAAATGCCATACACAGTGCAAATAGCACTCGCGTCTGTTCCCAGCATGTACAGTGTATTGCACTGAAAAGGAGCTACTGTTCTTGTCAGTTTCCTAAGCAGAGTTGAACTAGATATGGTCCATGTGTGCAGGAAGCACAGTTCTTTTGTTCTGAGCAAGCTCACTGTTTGGAACCCATAGGAAACACAGTAGAGTAGGAGAGTGCTCTTTTCTAAAAAGCAGAGAGTGTTTCTTGTAAGGCGAGCTAGCGTTTGTTTCCCAGTCCTATATGGCTTTGAATCACATGCAGTTTGTGTTCCTACGAGCAAGAATTGTTTTATGGTAATAAGAGTCACTATTGCGCTGAAATTGCCATACACAGTGCAAATAGCACTCGCGTCTGTACCCAGCAAGTACAGTGTATCGGACTGAAGAGGAGCTACTGTTCTTGTCAGTTTCCTAAGCAGAGTTGAACTACATATGGTCCGTGTGTGTAGGAAGCACAGTTCTTTTGTTCTGATCAAGCTCACTGTTTGGACCCCATAGGAAACACAGTGGAGTAGAAGAGTGCTCTTTTCTCTAAAGCAGAGTGTGTTTCTTGTAAGGCGAGCTAGCGTTTGTTTCCCAGTCCTAAATGGATTTGAGTCACATGCAGTTTTTGGTCCTATGAGCAAGAGTTGTTTTCTGGTAAGAAGATTCACTATTGCGCTGCCATTGCCATACACAGGACAAATAGCACTGGCATCTGTTTGCAGCAACTACAGTGTATTGGACTGAAGAGGATCTACTGTTCTTGTCAGGTTCCTAAGCAGAATTGAACTAGATATGGCCGTGTGTGTAGGAAGCACAGTTCTTTTGTTCTGAGCAAGCTCACTGTTCGGACCCAAAAGGAAACACAGTAGAGTAGAAGAGTGCTCTTTTCTCAAAAGCAGAGTGTGTTTTTTGTAAGGCAAGCTATCGTTTGTTTCCCAGTCCTAAATGGAGTTGAATCACATGCAGTTTCTGGTCCTACGAGCAAGAGTTGTTTTCTGGTAAGGAAAGTCACTATTGTGCTCCATTTGCCATACACAGTGCAAATAGCACTCGCGTCTGTTCCCAGCAAGTACAGTGTATCGGACTGAAGAGGAGCTACTGTTCTTGTCAGTTTCCTAAGCAAAGTTGAATAGATATGGCCCGTGTGTTTAGGAAGCACAGTTATTATGTTCTGAGCAAGCTCACTGTTCTGGCCCTATAGGAAACACAGGAGAGTAGAAGAGTGCTCTTTTCTATAAAGCAGAGTGTGTTTCTTGTAAGGCGAGCTCGCGTTTGTTTCCCTGTCATAAATGGATTTGAGTCACATGCAGTTTTTGGTCCTATGAGCAAGAGTTGTTTTCTGGTAAGAAGAATCACTATTGCGCTGCCATTGCCATACACAGCACAAATAGCACTAGCATCTGTTCACAGCAACTACAGTGTATTGGACTGAAGAGGATCTACTGTTCTTGTCAGGTTCCTAAGCAGAATTGAACTAGATATGGCCGTCTGTGTAGGAAGCACAGTTCTTTTGTTCTGAGCAAGCTCACTGTTCGGACCCAAAAGGAAACACAGTAGAGTAGAAGAGTGCTCTTTCTCAAAAGCACAGTGTGTTTTTTGTAAGGCAAGCTATCGTTTGTTTCCCAGTCCTAAATGGAGTTGAATCACATGCAGTTTCTGGTCCTACGAACAAGAGTTTTTTTCTGGTAAGGAGAGTCACTATTGCGCTCCCACTGCCGTACACAAGGCAAATAGCACTCGCGTCTTTTCCCAGCAAGTACAGTGTATTGGACTGAAGAGGAGCTACTGTTCTTGTCAGTTTCCTAAGCAGAGTTGAACTAGATATGGTCCGTGTGTGTAGGAAGCACAGTTCTCTTGTTCTGAGCAAGCTCACTGTTTGGACACCATAGGAAACACAGTAGAGTGGAAGAGTGCTCTTTTCTCTAAAGCAGAGTGTGTTTCTTGTAAGGTGAGCTAGCGTTTGTTTCCCAGTCCTAAATGGAGTTGAGTCACATGCAGTTTTTTGTCCTACGAGCAAGAGTTGTTTTCTAGTAAGACGAGTCACTATTGTGCTCCAATTGCCATACACAGTGCAAATAGCACTCGCGTCTTTTCCCTGCAAGTAAAGTGTATTGGACTGAAGAGGAGCTACTGTTCTTGTCAGTTTCCTAAGCAGAGTTGAACTAGATATGGTACGTGTGTGTAGGAAGCACAGTTCTTTCGTTCAGAGGAAGCTCACTGTTCGGACCCCATAGGAAACACAGTAGAGTAGAAGAGTGCTCTTTTCTCAAAAGCAGAGTGTGTTTCATGTAAGGCGAGCTAGCATTTGTTTCCCAGTCCTAAATGGAGTTGAATCACATGCAGTTTCTGGTCCTACGAGCAAGAGTTTTTTTCTGGTATGAAGAGTCCCTATTGCGCTGCCATTGCCATACACAGGACAAATAGCACTGGCGTCTGTTCCCAGCAAGTACAGTGTATTGGACTGAAGAGGATCTACTGTTCTTGTCAGGTTCCTAAGCAGACTTGAACTAGATATGGCCTTGTGTGTAGGAAGCACAGTTTTTTTGTTCTGAGCAAGCTCACTTTTCGGTACACATAGGAAACACAGTAGAGTAGAAGAGTGCTCTTTTCTATAAAGCAGAATGTGTTTCATGTAAGGCGAGCTACCACTTGTTTCCCAGTCCTAAATGGAGTTGAATCACATGCAGTTTCTGGTCCTACGAGCAAGAGTTGTTTTCTGGTAAGGAAAGTCACTATTGTGCTCCCTTTGCCATACACAGTGCAAATAGCACTCGCGTCTGTTCCCAGCAAGTACAGTGTATCGGACTGAAGAGGAGCTACTGTTCTTTTTAGTTTCCTAAGCAGAGTTGAACTAGATATGGCCCTTGTGTGTAGGAAGCACAGTTATTATGTTCTGAGCAAGCTCACTGTTCTGGACCTATAGGAAACACAGTAGAGTAGTTGAATGCTCTTTTCTATAAAGCAGAGTGTGTTTCTTGTAAGGCGAGCTCGCGTTTGTTTCCCAGTCCTAAATGGATTTGAGTCACATGCAGTTTTTGGTCCTATGAGCAAGAGTTGTTTTCTGGTAAGAAGAGTCACTATTGTGCTCTAAATGCCATACACAGTGCAAAAAGCACTCACGTCTGTTCCCAGCATGTACAGTGTATTGGACTGAATAGGAGCTACTGTTCTTGTCAGTTTCCTAAGCAGAGTTGAACTAGATATGGTCCATGTGTGTAGGAAGCACAGTTCTTTTGTTCTGAGCAAGCTCACTGTTTGGAACCCATAGGAAACACAGTAGAGTAGAAGAGTGCTCTTTTCTAAAAAGCAGAGAGTGTTTCTTGTAAGGCAAGCTAGCATTTGTTTCCCAGTCCTAAATGGCGTTAAATCACATGCAGTTTGTGTTCCTACGAGCAAGAGTTTTTTTCTGGTAAGGAGAGTCACTATTGCGCTGTCATTGCCATACACAGTGCAAATAGCACTCACGTCTGTTCCCAGCAAGTACAGTGTATCAGACTGAAGAGGAGCTACTGTTCTTGTCAGTTTCCTAAGCAGAGTTGAACTACATATGGTCCGTGTGTGTAGGAAGCACAGTTCTTTTGTTCTGAGCAAGCTCACTGTTGGGACCCCAAAGGAAACACAGTAGAGTAGAAGAGTGCTCTTTTCTCTAAAGCAGAGTGTGTTTCTTGTAAGGCGAGCTAGCGTTTGTTTCCCAGTCCTAAATGGATTTGAGTCACATGCAGTTTTTGGTCCTATGAGCAAGAGTTGTTTTTGGTAAGAAGATTCACTATTGCGTTGCCATTGCCATACACAGGACAAATATCACTGGCATCTGTTTGCAGCAACTACAGTGTATTGGACTGAAGAGGATCTACTGTTCTTGTCAGGTTCCTAAGCAGAATTGAACTAGATATGGCCGTGTGTGTAGGAAGCACAGTTCTTTTGTTCTGAGCAAGCTCACTGTTCGGACCCAAAAGGAAACACAGTAGAGTAGAAGAGTGCTCTTTTCTCAAAAGCAGAGTGTGTTTTTTGAAAGGCAAGCTATCGTTTGTTTCCCAGTCCTAAATGGAGTTGAATCACATGCAGTTTCTGGTCCTACGAGCAAGAGTTGTTTTCTGGTAAGGAAAGTCACTATTGTGCTCCCTTTGCCATACACAGTGCAAATAGCACTCGCGTCTGTTCCCAGCAAGTACAGTGTATCGGACTGAAGAGGAGCTACTGTTCTTGTCAGTTTCCTAAGCAAAGTTGAATAGATATGGCCCGTGTGTTTAGGAAGCACAGTTATTATGTTCTGAGCAAGCTCACTGTTCTGGCCCTATAGGAAACACAGGAGAGTAGAAGAGTGCTCTTTTCTATAAAGCAGAGTGTGTCTCTTGTAAGGCGATCTCGCGTTTGTTTCCCTGTCCTAAATGGATTTGAGTCACATGCAGTTTTTGGTCCTATGAGCAAGAGTTGTTTTCTGGTAAGAAGAATCACTATTGCGCTGCCATTGCCATACACAGCACAAATAGCACTAGCATCTGTTCGCAGCAACTACAGTGTATTGGACTGAAGAGGATCTACTGTTCTTGTCAGGTTCCTAAGCAGAATTGAACTAGATATGGCCGTCTGTGTAGGAAGCACAGTTCTTTTGTTCTGAGCAAGCTCACTGTTCGGACCCAAAAGGAAACACAGTAGAGTAGAAGAGTGCTCTTTCTCAAAAGCACAGTGTGTTTTTTGTAAGGCAAGCTATCGTTTGTTTCCCAGTCCTAAATGGAGTTGAATCACATGCAGTTTCTGGTCCTACGAACAAGAGTTTTTTTCTGGTAAGGAGAGTCACTATTGCGCTCCCATTGCCGTACACAAGGCAAATAGCACTCGCGTCTTTTCCCAGCAAGTACAGTGTATTGGACTGAAGAGGAGCTACTGTTCTTGTCAGTTTCCTAAGCAGAGTTGAACTAGATATGGTCCGTGTGTGTAGGAAGCACAGTTCTCTTGTTCTGAGCAAGCTCACTGTTTGGACACCATAGGAAACACAGTAGAGTGGAAGAGTGCTCTTTTCTCTAAAGCAGAGTGTGTTTCTTGTAAGGTAGCTAGCGTTTGTTTCCCAGTCCTAAATGGAGTTGAGTCACATGCAGTTTTTTGTCCTACGAGCAAGAGTTGTTTTCTAGTAAGACGAGTCACTATTGTGCTCCAATTGCCATACACAGTGCAAATAGCACTCGCGTCTTTTCCCTGCAAGTAAAGTGTATTGGACTGAAGAGGAGCAACTGTTCTTGTCAGTTTCCTAAGCAGAGTTGAACTAGATATGGTACGTGTGTGTAGGAAGCACAGTTCTTTCGTTCTGAGCAAGCTCACTGTTCGGACCCCATAGGAAACACAGTAGAGTAGAAGAGTGCTCTTTTCTCAAAAGCAGAGTGTGTTTCATGTAAGGCGAGCTAGCATTTGTTTCCCAGTCCTAAATGGAGTTGAATCACATGCAGTTTCTGGTCCTACGAGCAAGAGTTTTTTTCTGGTAAGAAGAGTCCCTATTGCGCTGCCATTGCCATACAGAGGACAAATAGCACTGGCGTCTGTTCCCAGCAAGTACAGTGTATTGGACTGAAGAGGATCTACTGTTCTTGTCAGGTTCCTAAGCAGACTTGAACTAGATATGGCCGTGTGTGTAGGAAGCACAGTTTTTTTGTTCTGAGCAAGCTCACTTTTCAGTACACATAGGAAACACAGTAGAGTAGAAGAGTGCTCTTTTCTCAAAAGCAGAGTGTTTTTCTTGGAAGTCGAGCTAGCGTTTGTTTCCCAGTCCTAAATAAAGTTGAGTCACGTGCAGTTTCTGGTCCTACGAGCAAGAGTTGTTTTCTGGTAAGGAAATCACTATTGCGCTCCCTTTGCCATACACAGTGCAAATAGCACTCGCGTCTGTTCCCAGCAAGTACAGTGTATCGGACTGAAGAGGAGCTACTGTTCTTGTCAGTTTCCTAAGCAGAGTTGAACTAGATATGGCCCTTGTGTTTAGGAAGCACAGTTATTATGTTCTGAGCAAGCTCACTGTTCTGGACCTATAGGAAACACAGTAGAGTAGAAGAATGCTCTTTTCTATAAAGCAGAGTGTGTTTCTTGTAAGGCGAGCTCGCGTTTGTTTCCCAGTCCTAAATGGATTTGAGTCCACATGCAGTTTTTGGTCCTATGAGCAAGAGTTGTTTTCTGGTAAGAAGAGTCACTATTGTGCTCTAAATGCCATACACAGTGCAAATAGCACTCGCGTCTGTTCCCAGCATGTACAGTGTATTGGACTGAATAGGAGCTACTGTTCTTGTCAGTTTCCTAAGCAGAGTTGAATTAGATATGGTCCATGTGTGTAGGAAGCACAGTTCTTTTGTTCTGAGCAAGCTCACTGTTTGGAACCCATAGGAAACACAGTAGAGTGGAAGAGTGCTCTTTTCTAAAAAGCAGAGAGTGTTTCTTGTAAAGCAAGCTAGCATTTGTTTCCCAGTCCTAAATGGCGTTGAATCACATGCAGTTTGTGTTCCTACGAGCAAGAGTTGTTTTCTGGTAAGGAGAGTCACTATTGCGCTGTCATTGCCATACACAGTGCAAATAGCACTCGCGTCTGTTCCCAGCAAGTACAGTGTATCGGACTGAAGAGGAGCTACTGTTCTTGTCAGTTTCCTAAGCAGAGTTGAACTACATATGGTCCGTGTGTGTAGGAAGCACAGTTCTTTGGTTCTGAGCAAGCTCACTGTTTGGACATCATAGGAAACACAGTAGAGTAGAAGAGTGCTCTTTTCTCTAAAGCAGAGTGTGTTTCTTGTAAAGCGAGCTATCGTTTGTTCCGCAGTCCTAAATGGAGTTGAATCCCATGCAGTTTCTGGTACTACGAGCAAGAGTTGTTTTCTGGTAAGAAGATTCACTATTGTGCTGTCATTGCCATACACAGGACAAATAATACTGGCATCTGTTCGCAGCAACTACAGTGTATTGGACTGAAGAGGATCTACTGTTCTTGTCAGGTTCCTAAGCAGAATTGAACTAGATATGGCCGTGTGTGTAGGAAGCACAGTTCTTTTGTTCTGAGCAAGCTCACTGTTCGGACCCAAAAGGAAACACAGTAGAGTAGAAGAGTGCTCTTTTCTCAAAAGCAGTGTGTGTTTTTTTAAGGCAAGCTATCGTTTGTTTCCCAGTCCTAAATGGAGTTGAATCACATGCAGTTTTTTGTCCTATGAGCAAGAGTTGTTTTCTGGTAAGGAAAGTCACTATTGTGCTCCCTTTGCCATACACAGTGCAAATAGCACTCGCGTCTGTTCCCAGCAAGTACAGTGTATCGGACTGAAGAGGAGCTACTGTTCTTGTCAGTTTCCTAAGCAGAGTTGAACTAGATATGGCCCGTGTGTTTAGGAAGCACAGTTATTATGTTCTGAGCAAGCTCACTATTCTGGCCCTATAGAAAACACAGGAGAGAAGAAGAGTGCTCTTTTCTATAAAGCAGAGTGTGTTTCTTGTAAAGCGAGCTCGCGTTTGTTTCCCAGTCCTAAATGAATTTGAGTCACATGCAGTTTTTGGTCCTATGAGCAAGAGTTGTTTTCTGGTAAGGAGAGTCACTATTGCGCTGCCATTGCCATACACAGGACAAATAGCACTGGCGTCTGTTCCCAGCAAGTACAGTGTATGGACTGAAGAGGATCTACTGTTCTTGTCACGTTCCTAAGCAGAATTGAACTAGATATGGCCCGTGTGTGTAGGAAGCACCGTTCTTATGTTCTGAGCAATCTCATTGTTCTGGCCCTATAGGAAACACAGTAGAGTAGAAGAGTGCTCTTTCCTCAAAAGCAGAGTGTGTTTCTTGTAAGGCGAGCTAGCGTTTGTTTCCTAGTCCTAAATGGAGTTGAATCACATGCAGTTTCTGGTCCTACGAACAAAAGTTTTTTTCTGGTAAGGAAAGTCACTATTGCGCTCCCATTGCCCTACGCAAGGCAAATAGCACTCGGGTCTTTTCCCAGCAAATACAGTGTATTGGACTGAATAGGAGCTACTGTTCTTGTCAGTTTCCTAAGCAGAGTTGAACTAGATATGGCCCGTGTGTGTAGGAAGCACAGTTCTCTTGTTCTGAGCAAGCTCACTGTTTGGACACCATAGGAAACACAGTAGAGTAGAAGAGTGCTCTTTTCTCTAAAGCAGAGTGTGTTTCTTGTAAGGCGAGCTAGCGTTTGTTTCCCAGTCCTAAATGGAGTTGAGTCACATGCAGTTTTTTGTCCTACGAGCAAGAGTTGTTTTCTGGTAAGACGAGTCACTATTGTGCTCCAATTGCCATACACAGTGCAAATAGCACTCGCGTCTTTTCCCTGCAAGTAAAGTGTATTGGACTGAAGAGGAGCTACTGTTCTTGTCAGTTTCCTAAGCAGAGTTGAACTAGATATGGCCCGTGTGTGTAGGAAGCACAGTTCTTTCTTTCTGAGCAAGCTCACTGTTCGGACCCCATAGGAAACACAGTAGAGTAGAAGAGTGCTCTTTTCTCAAAAGCAGAGTGTGTTTCATGTAAGGTGAGCTAGCATTTGTTTCCCAGTCCTAAATGGAGTTGAATCACATGCAGTTTCTGGTCCTACGAGCAAGAGTTTTTTTCTGGTAAGAAGAGTCACTATTGCGCTGCCATTGCCATACACAGGACAAATAGCACTGGCGTCTGTTCCCAGCAAGTACAGTGTATTGGACTGAAGAGGATCTACTGTTCTTGTCAGGTTCCTAAGCAGACTTGAACTAGATATGGCCTTGTGTGTAGGAAGCACAGTTTTTTTGTTCTGAGCAAGCTCACTTTTCGGTACACATAGGAAACACAGTAGAGTAGAAGAGTGCTCTTTTCTATAAAGCAGAGTGTGTTTCATGTAAGGCGAGCTACCACTTGTTTCCCAGTCCGAAATGGAGTTGAATCACATGCAGTTTCTGGTCCTATGAGCAAGAGTTGTTTTCTGGTAAGGAAAGTCACTATTGCTCTCCCATTGCCATGCACAGTGCAAATAGCACTCGTGTCTTTATCAGACTGAAGAGGAGCTACTGTTCGTGTCAGTTTCCTAAGCAGAGTTGAACTAGTTATGGCCCGTGTGTAGGAAGAACAGTTATTTTGTTTTGAGCAAGCTCACTGTTCTGGCCCTATAGGAAACACAGTAGAGTTGAAGAGTGCTCTTTTCTCTAAAGCAGAGTGTGCTTCTTGTAAGGCGAGCTAGCATTTGTTTCCCAGTCCTAAATGGAGTTGAATCACATGCAGTTTCTAGTCCTAAGAGCATGAGTTTTTTTCTGGTAAGAAGAGTCACTATTGCGCTGCCATTGCCATACACAGGACAAATAGCACTGGCGTCTGTTCCCAGCAAGTACAGTGTATTGGACTGAAGAGGAGCTACTGTTCTTGTCAGTTACCTAAGCAGAGTGGAACTAGATATGGCCCGTGTGTAGAAAGCACAGTTCTTTTTTTCTGAGCAAGCTCACTGTTCTGGCCCTACAGGAAACACAGTAGAGTAGAAGAGTGCTCTTTTCTCAAAAGCAGAGTGTGTTTTTGTAAGGCGAGCTAGCGTTTGTTTCCTAGTCCTAAATGGAGTTGAATCACATGCAGTTTCTGGTCCTACGAACAAGAGTTGTTTTCTGGTAAGGAAAGTCACTATTGCGCTCCCATTGCCCTACACCAGACAAATAGCACTCGCGTCTTTTCCCAGCAAGTACAGTGTATTGGACTGAATAGGACCTACTCCTCTTGTCAGTTTACTAAGCAGAGTTGAACTAGATATGGTCCGTGTGTGTAGGAAGCATAGTTCTTTTGTTCTGAACAAGCTCACTGTTTGGACCCCATAGGAAACACAGTAGAGTAGAAGAGTGCTCTTTTCTCTAAAGCAGAGTGTGTTTCTTGTAAGGCGAGCTAGCATTTGTTTCCCAGTCCTAAATGGAGTGGAATCACATGCAGTTTCTGGTCCTACGAGCAAGAGTTGTTTACTGGTAAGGAAAGTCACTATTGCGCTCCCATTGCCATACACAGTGCAAATAGCCTTCCCGTCTGTTCCCAGCAAGTACAGTGTATTGGACTGAAGAGGAGCTACTGTTCTTCTCAGTTTCCTAAGCAGAGTTGAACTAGATATGGCCCGTGTGTTTAGGAAGTACAGTTCCTTTTTTCTGAGCAAGCTCACTGTTCTGGCCCTATAGGAAACACAGTAGAGTAGAAGAGTGCTCTTTTCTCAAAAGCAGAGTGTGTTTCTTGTAAAGCGAGCTAGAGTCTGTTTCCCAGTCCTAAATGGAGTTGAATCACATGCAGTTTCTGGTCCTATGAGCAAGAGTTGTTTTCTGGTAAGAAGAGTCACTATTGCGCTGCCATTGCCCTACACAGGACATATAGCACTTACGTCTGTTCCCAGCAAGTACAGTGTATTGGACTGAAGAAGATCTACTGTTCTTGTCAGGTTCCTAAGCAGACTTGAACGAGGTATGGCCGTGTGTGTAGGAAGCACAGTTTTTTTGTTCTGAGCAATCTCACTTTTCGGAACATATAGGAAACACAGTAGAGTAGAAGAGTGCTCTTTTCTCAAAAGCAGAGTGTTTTTCTTGGAAGTCGAGCTAGTGTTTGTTTCCCAGTCCTAAACAAAGTTGAGTCACATGCAGTTTTTAGTCCTACGAGCAAGAGTTGTTTTCTGGTAAGAGAAGTCACTATTGTGCTCTAATTGCCATACACAGTGCAAATAGCACTCGCGTCTCTTCCCAGCAAGTACAGTGTATTTGACTGAAGAGGAGCTACTCTTCTTGTTTGTTTCCTAAGCAGAGTTGAACTACATATGGCCCGTGTGTGTAGGAAGCACAGTTCTTTTGTTCTGAGCAAGCTCACTGTTTGGACCCCATAGGAAACACAGTAGAGTAGAAGAGTGCTCTTTTCTCAAAAGCAGAGTGTGTTTCATGTAAGGCGAGCTAGCATTTGTTTCCCAGTCCTAAATGGAGTTGAATCACATGCAGTTTCTCGTCCTATGAGCAAGAGTTGTTTTCTGGTAAGGAAAGTCACTATTGCGCTCCCATTGCTATACACAGTGCAAAAAGCACTCGCGTCTGTTCGCAGCAAGTACAGTGTATTGGACTGAACAGGATCTACTGTTCTCGTCAGGTTCCTAAGCAGAATTGAACTAGATATGGCCGTGTGTGTAGGAAGCACAGTTCTTTTGTTCTGAGCAAGCTCACTGTTCGGACCCCATAGGAAACACAGTAGAGTAGAAGAGTGCTCTTTTCTCAAAAGCAAAGTGTGTTTTTTGTAAGGTAAGCTATCGTTTGTTTCCCAGTCCTAAATGGAGTTGAATCACATGCAGTTTCTGTTCCTACGAGCAAGAGTTGTTTTCTGGTAAGGAAAGTCACTATTGTGCTCCCTTTGCCATACACAGTGCAAATAGCACTCGCGTCTGTTCCCAGCAAGTACAGTGTATCGGACTGAAGAGGAGCTATTGTTCTTGTCAGTTTCCTAAGCAGAGTTGAACTAGATATGGTCCGTGTGTGTAGGAAGCATAGTTCTTTTCTTCTGAACAAGCTCTCTGTTTGGACCCCATAGGAAACACAGTAGAGTAGTAGAGTGCTCTTTTCTCTAAAGCAGAGTGTGTTTCTTGTAAGGCGAGCTAGCATTTGTTTCCCAGTCCTAAATGGAGTGGAATCACATGCAGTTTCTGGTCCTACGAGCAAGAGTTGTTTACTGGTAAGGAAAGTCACTATTGTGCTCCCATTGCCATACACAGTGCAAAAAGCCTTCCCGTCTGTTCCCAGCAAGTACAGTGTATTGGACTGAAGAGGAGCTACTGTTCTTCTCAGTTTCCTAAGCAGAGTTGAACTAGATATGGCCCGTGTGTTTAGGAAGTACAGTTCCTTTTTTCTGAGCAAGCTCACTGTTCTGGCCCTATAGGAAACACAGTAGAGTAGAAGAGTGCTCTTTTCTCAAAAGCAGAGTGTGTTTCTTGTAAAGCGAGCTAGAGTCTGTTTCACAGTCCTAAATGGAGTTGAATCACATGCAGTTTCTGGTCCTACGAGCAAGAGTTGTTTTCTGGTAAGAAGAGTCACTATTGCGCTGCCATTGCCCTACACAGGACATATAGCACTTACGTCTGTTCCCAGCAAGTACAGTGTATTGGACTGAAGAAGATCTACTGTTCTTGTCAGGTTCCTAAGCAGACTTGAACGAGATATGGCCGTGTGTGTAGGAAGCACAGTTTTTTTGTTCTGAGCAATCTCACTTTTCGGAACATATAGGAAACACAATAGAGTAGAAGATTGCTCTTTCTCAAAAGCAGAGTGTTTTACTTGGAAGTCGAGCTAGCGTTTGTTTCCCAGTCCTAAATAAAGTTGAATCACATGCAGTTTTTAGTCCTACGAGCAAGAGTTGTTTTCTGGTAAGAGAAGTCACTATTGTGCTCCAATTGCCATACACAGTGCAAATAGCACTCGCGTCTCTTCCCAGCAAGTACAGTGTATTCGACTGAAGAGGAGCTACTGTTCTTGTTTGTTTCCTAAGCAGAGTTGAACTACATATGGCCCGTGTGTGTAGGAAGCACAGTTCTTTTGTTCTGAGCAAGCTCACTGTTTGGACCCCATAGGAAACACAGTAGAGTAGAAGAGTGCTCTTTTCTCAAAAGCAGAGTGTGTTTCATGTAAAGCGAGCTAGCATTTGTTTCCCAGTCCTAAATGGATTTGAGTCACATGCAGTTTTTGGTCCTATGAGCAAGAGTTGTTTTCTGGTAAGGAAAGTCACTATTGCGCTCCCTTTGCCATACACAGTGCAAATAGCACTCACGTCTGTTCCCAGCAAGTACAGTGTATCGGACTGAAGAGGAGCTACTGTTCTTGTCAGTTTCCTAAGCAGAGTTGAACTAGATATGCCCCGTGTGTTTAGGAAGAACAGTTATTATGTTCTGAGCAAGCTCACTGTTCTGGCCCTATAGGAAACACAGTAGAGTAGAAGAGTGCTCTTTTCTATAAAGCAGAGTGTGTTTCTTGTAAGGCGAGCTCACGTTTGTTTCCCAGTCCTAAATGGATTTGAGTCACATGCAGTTTTTGGTCCTATGAGCAAGAGTTGTTTTCTGGTAAGATGAGTCACTATTGTGCTCCAAATGCCATACCCAGTGCAAATAGCACTCACGTCTCTTCCCAGCATGTACAGTGTATTGGACTGAAAAGGAGCTACTGTTCTTGTCAGTTTCCTAAGCAGAGTTGAACTAGATATGGTCCATGTGTGTAGGAAGCACAGTTCTTTTGTTCTGAGCAAGCTCACTGTTTGGAACCCATAGGAAACACAGTAGAGTAGAAGAGTGCTCTTTTCTAAAAAGCAGAGAGTGTTTCTTGTAAGGCGAGCTAGCATTTGTTTCCCAGTCCTAAATGGCGTTGAATCACATGCAGTTTGTGTTCCTACGAGCAAGAGTTGTTTTCTGGTAAGGAGAGTCACTATTGCGCTGTCATTGCCACACAGTGCAAATAGCACTCGCGTCTGTTCAAAGCAAGTACAGTGTATCGGACTGAAGAGGAGCTACTGTTCTTGTCAGTTTCCTAAGCAGAGTTGAACTACATAAGGTCCGTGTGTGTAGGAAGCACAGTTCTTTTGTTCTGATCAAGCTCACTGTTTGGACCCCATAGGAAACACAGTGGAGTAGAAGAGTGCTCTTTTCTCTAAAGCAGAGTGTGTTTCTTGTAAGGCGAGCTAGCGTTTGTTTCCCAGTCTTAAATGGATTTGAGTCACATGCAGTTTTTGGTCCTATGAGCAAGAGTTGTTTTCTGGTAAGAAGATTCACTATTGCGCTGCCATTGCCATACACAGGACAAATATCCCTGGCATCTGTTCACAGCAACTACAGTGTATTGGACTGAAGAGGATCTACTGTTCTTGTCAGGTTCCTAAGCAGAATTGAACTAGATATGGCCGTGTGTGTAGGAAGCACAGTTCTTTTGTTCTGAGCAAGCTCACTGTTCGGACCCAAAAGGAAACACAGTAGAGTAGAAGAGTGCTCTTTTCTCAAAAGCAGAGTGTGTTTTTTGTAAGGCAAGCTATCGTTTGTTTCCCAGTCCTAAAAGGAGTTGAATCACCTGCAGTTTCTGGTCCTACGAGCAAGAGTTGTTTTCTGGTAAGGAAAGTCACTATTGTGCTCCCTTTGCCATACACAGTGCAAATAGCACTCGCGTCTGTTCCCAGCAAGTACAGTGTATCGGACTGAAGAGGAGCTACTGTTCTTGTCAGTTTCCTAAGCAGAGTTGAACTAGATATGGCCCGTGTGTTTAGGAAGCACAGTTATTATGTTCTAAGCAAGCTCACTGTTCTGGACCTATATTAAACACAGTAGAGTAGAAGAGTGCTCTTTTCTATAAAGCAGAGTGTGTTTCTTGTAAGGCGAGCTCACGTTTGTTTCCCAGTCCTAAATGGATTTGAGTCACATGCAGTTTTTGGTCCTATGAGCAAGAGTTGTTTTCTGGTAAGAAGAGTCACTATTGTGCTCCAAATGCCATACATAGTGCAAATAGCACTCGCGTCTGTTCCAGCATGTACAGTGTATTGGACTGAAAAGGAGCTACTGTTCTTGTCAGTTTCCTAAGCAGAGTTGAACTAGATATGGTCCATGTGTGTAGGAAGCACAGTTCTTTTGTTCTGAGCAAGCTCACTGTTTGGAACCCATAGGAAACACAGTAGAGTAGAAGAGTGCTCTTTTCTAAAAAGCAGAGAGTGTTTCTTGTAAGGCGAGCTAGCATTTGTTTCCCAGTCCTAAATGGCGTTGAATCACATGCAGTTTGTGTCCCTACGAGCAAGAGTTGTTTTCTGGTAAGGAGAGTCACTATTGCGCTGTCATTGCCATACACAGTGCAAATAGCACTCGCGTCTGTTCCCAGCAAGTACAGTGTATCAGACTGAAGAGGAGCTACTGTTCTTGTCAGTTTCCTAAGCAGAGTTGAACTACATATGGTCCGTGTGTGTAGGAAGCACAGTTCTTTTGTTCTGATCAAGCTCACTGTTTGGACCCCATAGGAAACACAGTGGAGTAGAAGAGTGCTCTTTTCTCTAAAGCAGAGTGTGTTTCTTGTAAGGCGAGCTAGCGTTTGTTTCCCAGTCTTAAATGGATTTGAGTCACATGCAGTTTTTGTTCCTATGAGCAAGAGTTGTTTTCTGGTAAGAAGATTCACTATTGCGCTGCCATTGCCATACACAGGACAAATATCACTGGCATCTGTTCACAGCAACTACAGTGTATTGGACTGAAGAGGATCTACTGTTCTTGTCAGGTTCCTAAGCAGAATTGAACTAGATATGGCCGTGTGTGTAGGAAGCACAGTTCTTTTGTTCTGAGCAAGCTCACTGTTCGGACCCAAAAGGAAACACAGTAGAGTAGAAGAGTGCTCTTTTATCAAAAGCAGAGTGTGTTTTTTGTAAGGCAAGCTATCGTTTGTTTCCCAGTCCTAAATGGAGATGAATCACATGCAGTTTCTGGTCCTACGAGCAAGAGTTGTTTTCTGGTAAGGAAAGTCACTATTGCGCTCCCTTTGCCATACACAGTGCAAATAGCACTCGCGTCTGTTCCCAGCAAGTACAGTGTATCGGACTGAAGAGGAGCTACTGTTCTTGTCAGTTTCCTAAGCAGAGTTGAACTAGATATGGCCCGTGTGTTTAGGAAGAACAGTTATTATGTTCTGAGCAAGCTCACTGTTCTGGCCCTATAGGAAACACAGTAGATTAGAAGAGTGCTCTTTTCTATAAAGCAGAGTGTGTTTCTTGTAAGGCAAGCTCACGTTTGTTTCCCAGTCCTAAATGGATTTGAGTCACATGCAGTTTTTGGTCCTATGAGCAAGAGTTGTTTTCTGGTAAGAAGAGTCACTATTGTGCTCCAAATGCCATACACAGTGCAAATAGCACTCGCGTCTGTTCCAGCATGTACAGTGTATTGCACTGAAAAGGAGCTACTGTTCTTATCAGTTTCCTAAGCAGAGTTGAACTAGATATGGTCCATGTGTGTAGGAAGCACAGTTCTTTTGTTCTGAGCAAGCTCACTGTTTGGAACCCATAGGAAACACAGTAGAGTAGAAGAGTGCTCTTTTCTAAAAAGCAGAGAGTGTTCCTTGTAAGGCGAGCTAGCATTTGTTTCCCAGTCCTAAATGGCGTTGAATCACATGCAGTTTGTGTTCCTACGAGCAAGAATTGTTTTCTGGTAAGGAGAGTCACTATTGCGCTGTCATTGCCATACAGAGTGCAAATAGCACTCGCGTCTGTTCCCAGCAAGTACAGTGAATCGGACTGAAGAGGAGCTACAGTTCTTGTCAGT
Organism: Peromyscus eremicus; assembly: GCF_949786415.1. Taxonomy (NCBI): domain Eukaryota; kingdom Metazoa; phylum Chordata; class Mammalia; order Rodentia; family Cricetidae; genus Peromyscus; species Peromyscus eremicus. The sequence goes on from NW_026735984.1 coordinate 27,604, forward strand.
TTCCTAACAGAGTTGAACTACATATGGTCCGTGTGTGTAGGAAGCACAGTTCTTTTGTTCTGAGCAAGCTCACTGTTTGGACCCCATAGGAAACACAGTAGAGTAGAAGAGTGCTCTTTTCTCTAAAGCAGAGTGTGTTTCTTGTAAGGCGAGCTAGCGTTTGTTTCCCAGTCTTAAATGGATTTGATTCACATGCAGTTTTTGGTCCTATGAGCAAGAATTGTTTTCTGGTAAGAAGATTCACTATTGCGCTGCCATTGCCATACACAGGACAAATATCACTGGCATCTGTTCACAGCAACTACAGTGTATTGGACTGAAGAGGATCTACTGTTCTTGTCAGGTTCCTAAGCAGAATTGAACTAGATATGGCCGTGTGTGTAGGAAGCACAGTTCTTTTGTTCTGAGCAAGCTCACTGTTCGGACCCAAAAGGAAACACAGTAGAGTAGAAGAGTGCTCTTTTATCAAAAGCAGAGTGTGTTTTTTGTAAGGCAAGCTATCGTTTGTTTCCCAGTCCTAAATGGAGTTGAATCACATGCAGTTTCTGGTCCTACGAGCAAGAGTTGTTTTCTGGTCAGGAAAGTCACTATTGCGCTCCCTTTGCCATACACAGTGCAAATAGCACTGGCGTCTGTTCCCAGCAAGTACAGTGTATCGGACTGAAGAGGAGCTACTGTTCTTGTGAGTTTCCTAAGCAGAGTTGAGCTAGATATGGCCCGTGTGTTTAGGAAGCACAGTTATTATGTTCTGAGCAAGCTCACTGTTCTGGCCCTATAGGAAACACAGTAGACTAGAAGAGTGCTCTTTTCTATAAAGCAGAGTGTGTTTCTTGTAAGGCGAGCTCACGTTTGTTTCCCAGTCCTAAATGGATTTGAGTCACATGCAGTTTTTGGTCCTATGAGCAAGAGTTGTTTTCTGGTAAGAAGAGTCACTATTGTGCTCCAAATGCCATACACAGAGCAAATAGCACTCGCGTCTCTTCCCAGCATGTACAGTGTATTGCACTGAAAAGGAGCTACTGTTCTTGTCAGTTTCCTAAGCAGAGTTGAACTAGATATGGTCCATGTGTGTAAAAAGCACAGTTCTTTTGTTCTGAGCAAGCTCACTGTTTGGAACCCATAGGAAACACAGTAGAGTAGAAGAGTGCTCTTTTCTAAAAAGCAGAGAGTGTTTCTTGTAAGGCGAGCTAGCATTTGTTTCCCAGTCCTAAATGGCGTTGAATCACATGCAGTTTGTGTTCCTACGAGCAAGAGTTGTTTTCTGGTAAGGAGAGTCACTATTGTGCTGTCATTGCCATACAGAGTGCAAATAGCACTCGCGTCTGTTCCCAGCAAGTACAGTGTATCGGACTGAAGAGGAGCTATAGTTCTTGTCAGTTTCCTAAGCAGAGTTGAACTACATATGGTCCGTGTGTGTAGGAAGCACAGTTCTTTTGTTCTGAGCAAGCTCACTGTTTGGAACCCATAGGAAACACAGTAGAGTAGAAGAGTGCTCTTTTCTCTAAAGCAGAGTGTGTTTCTTGTAAGGCGAGCTAGCGTTTGTTTCCCAGTCCTAAATGGATTTGATTCACATGCAGTTTTTGGTCCTATGAGCAAGAGTTGTTTTCTGGTAAGAAGATTCACTATTGCGCTGCCATTGCCATACACAGGACAAATAGCACTGGCATCTGTTCACAGCAACTACAGTGTATTGGACTGAAGAGGATCTACTGCTCTTGTCAGGTTCCTAAGCAGAATTGAACTAGATATGGCCGTGTGTGTAGGAAGCACAGTTCTTTTGTTCTGAGCAAGCTCACTGTTCGGACCCAAAAGGAAACACAGTAGAGTAGAAGAGTGCTCTTTTCTCAAAAGCAGAGTGTGTTTTTTGTAAGGCAAGCTATCGTTTGTTTCCCAGTCCTAAAAGGAGTTGAATCACCTGCAGTTTCTGGTCCTACGAGCAAGAGTTGTTTTCTGGTAAGGAAAGTCACTATTGTGCTCCCTTTGCCATACAGAGTGCAAATAGCACTCGCGTCTGTTCCCAGCAAGTACAGTGTATCGGACTGAAGAGGAGCTACTGTTCTTGTCAGTTTCCTAAGCAGAGTTGAACTAGATATGGCCCGTGTGTTTAGGAAGCACAGTTATTATGTTCTGAGCAAGCTCACTGTTCTGGACCTATAGGAAACACAGTAGAGTAGAAGAGTGCTCTTTTCTATAAAGCAGAGTGTGTTTCTTGTAAGGCGAGCTCACGTTTGTTTCCCAGTCCTAAATGGATTTGAGTCACATGCAGTTTTTGGTCCTATGAGCAAGAGTTGTTTTCTGGTAAGAAGAGTCACTATTGTGCTCTAAATGGCATACATATTGCAAAAAGCACTCGCGTCTGTTCCAGCATGTACAGTGTATTGGACTGAAAAGGAGCTACTGTTCTTGTCAGTTTCCTAAGCAGAGTTGAACTAGATATGGCCGTGTGTGTAGGAAGCACAGTTCTTTTGTTCTGAGCAAGCTCACTGTTTGGAACCCATAGGAAACACAGTAGAGTAGAAGAGTGCTCTTTTCTAAAAAGCAGAGAGTGTTTCTTGTAAGGCGAGCTAGCATTTGTTTCCCAGTCCTAAATGGCGTTGAATCACATGCAGTTTGTGTTCCTACGAGCAAGAGTTGTTTTCTGGTAAGGAGAGTCACTATTGCGCTGTCATTGCCATACACAGTGCAAATAGCACTCGCGTCTGTTCCCAGCAAGTACAGTGTATCGGACTGAAGAGGAGCTACTGTTCTTGTCAGTTTCCTAAGCAGAGTTGAACTACATATGGTCCGTGTGTGTAGGAAGCACAGTTCTTTTGTTCTGATCAAGCTCACTGTTTGGACCCCATAGGAAACACAGTGGAGTAGAAGAGTGCTCTTTTCTCTAAAGCAGAGTGTGTTTCTTGTAAGGCGAGCTAGCGTTTGTTTCCCAGTCTTAAATGGATTTGAGTCACATGCAGTTTTTGGTCCTATGAGCAAGAGTTGTTTTCTGGTAAGAAGATTCACTATTGCATGCCATTACAATACACAGGACAAATATCACTGACATCTGTTCACAGCAACTACAGTGTATTGGACTGAAGAGGATCTACTGTTCTTGTCAGGTTCCTAAGCAGAATTGAACTAGATATGGCCGTGTGTGTAGGAAGCACAGTTCTTTTGTTCTGAGCAAGCTCACTGTTCGGACCCAAAAGGAAACACAGTAGAGTAGAAGAGTGCTCTTTTATCAAAAGCAGAGTGTGTTTTTTGTAAGGCAAGCTATTGTTTGTTTCCCAGTCCTAAATGGAGTTGAATCACATGCAGTTTCTGGTCCTACGAGCAAGAGTTGTTTTCTGGTTAGGAAAGTCACTATTGCGCTCCCTTTGCCATACACAGTGCAAATAGCACTGGCGTCTGTTCCCAGCAAGTACAGTGTATCGGACTGAAGAGGAGCTACTGTTCTTGTCAGTTTCCTAAGCAGAGTTGAACTAGATATGGCCCGTGTGTTTAGGAAGAACAGTTATTATGTTCTGAGCAAGCTCACAGTTCTGGCCCTATAGGAAACACAGTAGAGTAGAAGAGTGCTCTTTTCTATAAAGCAGAGTGTGTTTCTTGTAAGGCGAGCTCGCGTTTGTTTCCCAGTCCTAAATGGATTTGAGTCACATGCAGTTTTTGGTCCTATGAGCAAGAGTTGTTTTCTGGTAAGAAGAGTCACTATTGTGCTCCATATGCCATACACAGTGCAAATAGCACTCGCGTCTCTTCCCAGCATGTACAGTGTATTGCACTGAAAAGGAGCTACTGTTCTTATCAGTTTCCTAAGCAGAGTTGAACTAGATATGGTCCATGTGTGTAGGAAGCACAGTTCTTTTGTTCTGAGCAAGCTCACTGTTTGGAACCCATAGGAAACACAGTAGAGTAGAAGAGTGCTCTTTTCTAAAAAGCAGAGAGTGTTCCTTGTAAGGCAAGCTAGCATTTGTTTCCCAGTCCTAAATGGCGTTGAATCACATGCAGTTTGTGTTCCTACGAGCAAGAGTTGTTTTCTGGTAAGGAGAGTCACTATTGCGCTGTCATTGCCATACAGAGTGCAAATAGCACTCGCGTCTGTTCCCAGCAAGTACAGTGTATCGGACTGAAGAGGAGCTACAGTTCTTGTCAGTTTCCTAAGCAGAGTTGAACTACATATGGTCCGTGTGTGTAGGAAGCACAGTTCTTTTGTTCTGAGCAAGCTCACTGTTTGGACCCCATAGGAAACACAGTAGAGTAGAAGAGTGCTCTTTTCTCTAAAGCAGAGTGTGTTTCTTGTAAGGCGAGCTAGCGTTTGTTTCCCAGTCCTAAATGGATTTGATTCACATGCAGTTTTTGGTCCTATGAGCAAGAGTTGTTTTCTGGTAAGAAGATTCACTATTGCGCTGCCATTGCCATACACAGGACAAATAGCACTGGCATCTGTTCACAGCAACTACAGTGTATTGGACTGAAGAGGATCTACTGTTCTTGTCAGGTTCCTAAGCAGAATTGAACTAGATATGGCCGTGTGTGTAGGAAGCACAGTTCTTTTGTTCTGAGCAAGCTCACTGTTCGGACCCAAATGGAAACACAGTAGAGTAGAAGAGTGCTCTTTTCTCAAAAGCAGAGTGTGTTTTTTGTAAGGCAAGCTATCGTTTGTTTCCCAGTCCTAAATGGAGTTGAATCACATGCAGTTTCTGGTCCTACGAGCAAGAGTTGTTTTCTGGTCAGGAAAGTCACTATTGCGCTCCCTTTGCCATACACAGTGCAAATAGCACTGGCGTCTGTTCCCAGCAAGTACAGTGTATCGGACTGAAGAGGAGCTACTGTTCTTGTCAGTTTCCTAAGCAGAGTTGAGCTAGATATGGCCCGTGTGTTTAGGAAGCACAGTTATTATGTTCTGAGCAAGCTCACTGTTCTGGCCCTATAGGAAACACAGTAGACTAGAAGAGTGCTCTTTTCTATAAAGCAGAGTGTGTTTCTTGTAAGGCGAGCTCACGTTTGTTTCCCAGTCCTAAATGGATTTGAGTCACATGCAGTTTTTGTTCCTATGAGCAAGAGTTGTTTTCTGGTAAGAAGAGTCACTATTGTGCTCCAAATGCCATACACAGTGCAAATAGCACTCGCGTCTCTTCCCAGCATGTACAGTGTATTGCACTGAAAAGGAGCTACTGTTCTTGTCAGTTTCCTAAGCAGAGTTGAACTAGATATGGTCCATGTGTGTAAAAAGCACAGTTCTTTTGTTCTGAGCAAGCTCACTGTTTGGAACCCATAGGAAACACAGTAGAGTAGAAGAGTGCTCTTTTCTAAAAAGCAGAGAGTGTTTCTTGTAAGGCGAGCTAGCATTTGTTTCCCAGTCCTAAATGGCGTTGAATCACATGCAGTTTGTGTTCCTACGAGCAAGAGTTGTTTTCTGGTAAGGAGAGTCACTATTGTGCTGTCATTGCCATACAGAGTGCAAATAGCACTCGCGTCTGTTCCCAGCAAGTACAGTGTATCGGACTGAAGAGGAGCTACAGTTCTTGTCAGTTTCCTAAGCAGAGTTGAACTACATATGGTCCGTGTGTGTAGGAAGCACAGTTCTTTTGTTCTGAGCAAGCTCCCTGTTTGGACCCCATAGGAAACACAGTAGAGTAGAAGAGTGCTCTTTTCTCTAAAGCAGAGTGTGTTTCTTGTAAGGTGAGCTAGCGTTTGTTTCCCAGTCCTAAATGGATTTGAGTCACATGCAGTTTTTGGTCCTATGAGCAAGAGTTGTTTTCTGGTAAGAAGAGTCACTATTGTGCTCCAAATGCCATACACAGTGCAAATAGCACTCGCGTCTCTTCCCAGCATGTACAGTGTATTGCACTGAAAAGGAGCTACTGTTCTTGTCAGTTTCCTAAGCAGAGTTGAACTAGATATGGTCCATGTGTGTAAAAAGCACAGTTCTTTTGTTCTGAGCAAGCTCACTGTTTGGAACCCATAGGAAACACAGTAGAGTAGAAGAGTGCTCTTTTCTAAAAAGCAGAGAGTGTTTCTTGTAAGGCGAGCTAGCATTTGTTTCCCAGTCCTAAATGGCGTTGAATCACATGCAGTTTGTGTTCCTACGAGCAAGAGTTGTTTTCTGGTAAGGAGAGTCACTATTGTGCTGTCATTGCCATACAGAGTGCAAATAGCACTCGCGTCTGTTCCCAGCAAGTACAGTGTATCGGACTGAAGAGGAGCTACAGTTCTTGTCAGTTTCCTAAGCAGAGTTGAACTACATATGGTCCGTGTGTGTAGGAAGCACAGTTCTTTTGTTCTGAGCAAGCTCCCTGTTTGGACCCCATAGGAAACACAGTAGAGTAGAAGAGTGCTCTTTTCTCTAAAGCAGAGTGTGTTTCTTGTAAGGTGAGCTAGCGTTTGTTTCCCAGTCCTAAATGGATTTGAGTCACATGCAGTTTTTGGTCCTATGAGCAAGAGTTGTTTTCTGGTAAGAAGATTCACTATTGCGCTGCCATTGCCATACACAGGACAAATAGCACTGGCATCTGTTCACAGCAACTACAGTGTATTGGACTGAAGAGGATCTACTGCTCTTGTCAGGTTCCTAAGCAGAATTGAACTAGATATGGCCGTGTGTGTAGGAAGCACAGTTCTTTTGTTCTGAGAAAGCTCACTGTTCGGACCCAAAAGGAAACACAGTAGAGTAGAAGAGTGCTCTTTTCTCAAAAGCAGATTGTGTTTTTTGTAAGGCAAGCTATCGTTTGTTTCCCAGTCCTAAATGGAGTTGAATCACATGCAGTTTCTGGTCCTACGAGCAAGAGTTGTTTTCTGGTAAGGAAAGTCACTATTGTGCTCCCTTTGCCATACACAGTGCAAATAGCACTCGCGTCTGTTCCCAGCAAGTACAGTGTATCGGACTGAAGAGGAGCTACTGTTCTTGTCAGTTTCCTAAGCAGAGTTGAACTAGATATGGCCCGTGTGTTTAGGAAGCACAGTTATTATGTTCTGAGCAAGCTCACTGTTCTGGACATATATTAAACACAGTAGAGTAGAAGAGTGCTCTTTTCTATAAAGCAGAGTGTGTTTCTTGTAAGGCGAGCTCGCGTTTGTTTCCCAGTCCTAAATGGATTTGAGTCACATGCAGTTTTTGGTCCTATGTGCAAGAGTTGTTTTCTGGTAAGAAGAGTCACTATTGTTCTCTAAACGCCATACACAGTGCAAATAGCACTCGCGTCTGTTCCAGCATGTACAGTGTATTGGACTGAAAAGGAGCTACTGTTCTTGTCAGTTTCCTAAGCAGAGTTGAACCAGATATGGTCCATGTGTGTAGGAAGCACAGTTCTTTTGTTCTGAGCAAGCTCACTGTTTGGAACCCATAGGAAACACAGTAGAGTAGAAGAGTGCTCTTTTCTAAAAAGCAGAGAGTGTTTCTTGTAAGGCGAGCTAGCATTTGTTTCCCAGGCCTAAATGGCGTTGAATCACATGCAGTTTGTGTTCCTACGAGCAAGAGTTGTTTTCTGGTAAGGAAAGTCACTATTATGCTCCCTTTGCCATACACAGTGCAAATAGCACTGGCGTCTGTTCCCAGCAAGTACAGTGTATTGGACTGAAGAGGAGCTACTGTTCTTGTCAGTTTCCTAAGCAGAGTTGAACGAGATATGGCCCATGTGTTTAGGAAGCACAGTTATTATGTTCTGAGCAAGCTCACTGTTCTGGACCTATAGGAAACACAGTAGAGTAGAAGAGTGCTCTTTTCTATAAAGCAGAGTGTGTTTCTTGTAAGGCGAGCTCACGTTTGTTTCCCAGTCCTAAATGGATTTGAGTCACATGCAGTTTTTGGTCCTATGAGCAAGAGTTGTTTTCTGGTAAGAAGAGTCACTATTGTGCTCCAAATGCCATACACAGTGCAAATAGCACTCGCGTCTCTTCCCAGCATGTACAGTGTATTGCACTGAAAAGGAGCTTCTGTTCTTGTCAGTTTCCTAAGCAGAGTTGAACTAGATATGGTCCATGTGTGTAGGAAGCACAGTTCTTTTGTTCTGAGCAAGCTCACTGTTTGGAACCCATAGGAAACACAGTAGAGTAGAAGAGTGCTCTTTTCTAAAAAGCAGAGAGTGTTTCTTGTAAGGCGAGCTAGCATTTGTTTCCCAGTCCTAAATGGCGTTGAATCACATGCAGTTTGTGTTCCTACGAGCAAGAGTTGTTTTCTGGTAAGGAGAGTCACTATTGCGCTGTCATTGCCATACAGAGTGCAAATAGCACTCGCGTCTGTTCCCAGCAAGTACAGTGTATAGGACTGAAGGGGAGCTACAGTTCTTGTCAGTTTCCTAAGCAGAGTTGAACTACATATGGTCCGTGTGTGTAGGAAGCACAGTTCTTTTGTTCTGAGCAAGCTCCCTGTTTGGACCCCATAGGAAACACAGTAGAGTAGAAGAGTGCTCTTTTCTCTAAAGCAGAGTGTGTTTCTTGTAAGGCGAGCTAGCGTTTGTTTCCCAGTCCTAAATGGATTTGATTCACATGCAGTTTTTGGTCCTATGAGCAAGAGTTGTTTTCTGGTAAGAAGATTCACTATTGCGCTGCCATTGCCATACACAGGACAAATAGCACTGGCATCTGTTCACAGCAACTACAGTGTATTGGACTGAAGAGGATCTACTGCTCTTGTCAGGTTCCTAAGCAGAATTGAACTAGATATGGCCGTGTGTGTAGGAAGCACAGTTCTTTTGTTCTGAGCAAGCTCACTGTTCGGACCCAAAAGGAAACACAGTAGAGTAGAAGAGTGCTCTTTTCTCAAAAGCAGAGTGTGTTTTTTGTAAGGCAAGCTATCGTTTGTTTCCCAGTCCTAAATGGAGTTGAATCACATGCAGTTTCTGGTCCTATGAGCAAGAGTTGTTTTCTGGTAAGGAAAGTCACTATTGTGCTCCCTTTGCCATACAGAGTGCAAATAGCACTCGCGTCTGTTCCCAGCAAGTACAGTGTATCGGACTGAAGAGGAGCTACTGTTCTTGTCAGTTTCCTAAGCAGAGTTGAACTAGATATGGCCCGTGTGTTTAGGAAGCACAGTTATTATGTTCTGAGCAAGCTCACTGTTCTGGACCTATATTAAACACAGTAGAGTAGAAGAGTGCTCTTTTCTATAAAGCAGAGTGTGTTTCTTGTAAGGCGAGCTCGCGTTTGTTTCCCAGTCCTAAATGGATTTGAGTCACATGCAGTTTTTGCTCCTATGAGCAAGAGTTGTTTTCTGGTAAGAAGAGTCACTATTGTGCTCTAAATGCCATACACAGTGCAAATAGCACTCGCGTCTGTTCCAGCATGTACAGTGTATTGGACTGAAAAGGAGCTACTGTTCTTGTCAGTTTCCTAAGCAGAGTTGAACTAGATATGGTCCATGTGTGTAGGAAGCACAGTTCTTTTGTTCTGAGCAAGCTCACTGTTTGGAACCAATAGGAAACACAGTAGAGTAGAAGAGTGCTCTTTTCTAAAAAGCAGAGAGTGTTTCTTGTAAGGCGAGCTAGCATTTGTTTCCCAGTCCTAAATGGCGTTGAATCACATGCAGTTTGTGTTCCTACGAGCAAGAGTTGTTTTCTGGTAAGGAGAGTCACTATTGCGCTGTCATTGCCATACACAGTGCAAATAGCACTCGCGTCTGTTCCCAGCAAGTACAGTGTATCGGACTGAAGAGGGGCTACTGTTCTTGTCAGTTTCCTAAGCAGAGTTGAACTACATATGGTCCGTGTGTGTAGGAAGCACAGTTCTTTTGTTCTGATCAAGCTCACTGTTTGGACCCCATAGGAAACACAGTGGAGTAGAAGAGTGCTCTTTTCTCTAAAGCAGAGTGTGTTTCTTGTAAGGCGAGCTAGCGTTTGTTTCCAAGTCTTAAATGGATTTGAGTCACATGCAGTTTTTGGTCCTATGAGCAAGAGTTGTTTTCTGGTAAGAAGATTCACTATTGCGCTGCCATTGCCATACACAGGACAAATATCACTGACATCTGTTCACAGCAACTACAGTGTATTGGACTGAAGAGGATCTACTGTTCTTGTCAGGTTCCTAAGCAGAATTGAACTAGATATGGCCGTGTGTGTAGGAAGCACAGTTCTTTTGTTCTGAGCAAGCTCACTGTTCGGACCCAAAAGGAAACACAGTAGAGTAGAAGAGTGCTCTTTTCTCAAAAGCAGAGTGTGTTTTTTGTAAGGCAAGCTATCGTTTGTTTCCCAGTCCTAAATGGAGTTGAATCACATGCAGTTTCTGGTCCTACGAGCAAGAGTTGTTTTCTGGTAAGGAAAGTCACTATTGTGCTCCCTTTGCCATACACAGTGCAAATAGCACTGGCATCTGTTCCCAGCATGTACAGTGTATTGGACTGAATAGGAGCTACTGTTCTTGTCAGGTTCCTAAGCAGAGTTGAACTAGATATGGTCCATGTGTGTAGGAAGCACAGTTCTTTTGTTCTGAGCAAGCTCACTGTTTGGAACCCATAGGAAACACAGTAGAGTAGAAGAGTGCTCTTTTCTAAAAAGCAGAGAGTGTTTCTTGTAAGGCAAGCTAGCATTTGTTTCCCAGTCTTAAATGGCTTTGAATCACATGCAGTTTGTGTTTCTACGAGCAAGAGTTGTTTTCTGGTAAGGAGAATCACTATTGCGCTGTCATTGCCATACACAGTGCAAATAGCTCTCGCGTCTGTTCCCAGCAAGTACAGTGTATCGGACTGAAAAGGAGCTACTGTTCTTGTCAGTTTCCTAAGCAGAGTTGAACTACATATGGTCCGTGTGTGTAGGAAGCACAGTTCTTTTGTTCTGAACAAGCTCACTGTTTGGACCCCATAGGAAACACAATGGAGTAGAAGAGTGCTCTTTTCTATAAAGCAGAGTGTGTTTATTGTAAGGCGATCTAGCGTTTGTTTCCCAGTCCTAAATGGAGTGGAATCACATGCAGTTTCTGGTCCTAAGAGCAAGAGTTGTTTACTGGTAAGGAAAGTCACTATTGCGCTCCCATTGCCATACACAGTGCAAATAGCCTTCCGGTCTGTTCCCAGCAAGTACAGTGTATTGGACTGAAGAGGAGCTACTGTTCTTCTCAGTTTCCTAAGCAGAGTTGAACTAGATATGGCCCGTGTGATTAGGAAGTACAGTTCCTTTTTTCTGAGCAAGCTCACTGTTCTGGCCCTATAGGAAACACAGTAGAGTAGAAGAGTGCTCTTTTCTCAAAAGCAGAGTGTGTTTCTTGTAAAGCGAGCTAGAGTTTGTTTCCCAGTCCTAAATGGAGTTGAATCACATGCAGTTTCTGGTCCTACGAGCAAGAGTTGTTTTCTGGTAAGAAGAGTCACTATTGCGCTGCCATTGCCCTACACAGGACATATAGTACTTACGTCTGTTCCCAGCAAGTACAGTGTATTGGACTGAAGAAGATCTACTGTTCTTGTCAGTTTCCTAAGCAGAGTTGAACGAGATATGGCCGTGTGTGTAGGAAGCACAGTTTTTTTGTTCTGAGCAAGCTCACTTTTCGGGACATATAGGAAACACAGTAGAGTAGAAGAGTGCTCTTTTCTCAAAAGCAGAGTGTTTTTCTTGGAAGTCGAGCTAGCGTTTGTTTCCCAGTCCTAAATAAAGTTGAGTCACATGCAGTTTTTAGTTCTAGGAGCAAGAATTGTTTTCTGGCAAGAGAAGTCACTATTGTGCTCCAATTGCCATACACAGTGCAAATAGCACTCGCGTCTGTTTCCCGCAAGTACAGTGTATTCGACTGAAGAGGAGCTACTGTTCTTGTTTGTTTCCTAAGCAGAGTTGAACTACATATGGCCCGTGTGTGTAGGAAGCACAGTTCTTTTGTTCTGAGCAAGCTCACTGTTTGGACCCCATAGGAAACACAGTAGAGTAGAAGAGTGCTCCTTTCTCAAAAGCAGAGTGTGTTTCATGTAAGGCGAGCTAGCATTTGTTTCCCAGTCCTAAATGGATTTGAGTCACATGCAGTTTTTGGTCCTATGAGCAAGAGTTGTTTTCTGGTAAGAAGATTCACTATTGCGCTGCCATTGCCATACACAGGACAAATAGCACTGGCATCTGTTCGCAGCAACTACAGTGTATTGGAACTGTAGAGGATCTACTGTTCTTGTCAGGTTCCTAAGCAGAATTGAACTAGATATGGCCGTGTGTGTAGGAAGCACAGTTCTTTTGTTCTGAGCAAGCTCACTGTTCGGACCCAAAAGGAAACACAGTAGAGTAGAAGAGTGCTCTTTTCTCAAAAGCAGAGTGTGTTTTTTGTAAGGCAAGCTATCGTTTGTTTCCCAGTCCTAAATGGAGTTGAATCACATGCAGTTTCTGGTCCTACGAGCAAGAGTTGTTTTCTGGTAAGGAAAGTCACTATTGCGCTCCCTTTGCCATACACAATGCAAATAGCACTGGCGTCTGTTCCCAGCAAGTACAGTGTATCGGACTGAAGAGGAGCTACTGTTCTTGTGAGTTTGCTAAGCAGAGTTGAACTAGATATGGCCCGTGTGTTTAGGAAGCACAGTTATTATGTTCTGAGCAAGCTCACTGTTCTGGCCCTATAGGAAACACAGTAGACTAGAAGAGTGCTCTTTTCTATAAAGCAGAGTGTGTTTCTTGTAAGGCGAGCTCACGTTTGTTTCCCAGTCCTAAATGGATTTGAGTCACATGCAGTTTTTGGTCCTATGAGCAAGAGTTGTTTTCTGGTAAGAAGAGTCACTATTGTGCTCCAAATGCCATACACAGTGCAAATAGCACTCGCGTCTCTTCCCAGCATGTACAGTGTATTGCACTGAAACGGAGCTACTGTTCTTGTCAGTTTCCTAAGCAGAGTTGAACTAGATATGGTCCATGTGTGTAAAAAGCACAGTTCTTTTGTTCTGAGCAAGCTCACTGTTTGGAACCCATAGGAAACACAGTAGAGTAGAAGAGTGCTCTTTTCTAAAAAGCAGAGAGTGTTTCTTGTAAGGCGAGCTAGCATTTGTTTCCCAGTCCTAAATGGCGTTGAATCACATGCAGTTTGTGTTCCTACGAGCAAGAGTTGTTTTCTGGTAAGGAGAGTCACTATTGTGCTGTCATTGCCATACAGAGTGCAAATAGCACTCGCGTCTGTTCCCAGCAAGTACAGTGTATCGGACTGAAGAGGAGCTACAGTTCTTGTCAGTTTCCTAAGCAGAGTTGAACTACATATGGTCCGTGTGTGTAGGAAGCACAGTTCTTTTGTTCTGAGCAAGCTCCCTGTTTGGACCCCATAGGAAACACAGTAGAGTAGAAGAGTGCTCTTTTCTCTAAAGCAGAGTGTGTTTCTTGTAAGGAGAGCTAGCATTTGTTTCCCAGTCCTAAATGGATTTGAGTCACATGCAGTTTTTGGTCCTATGAGCAAGAGTTGTTTTCTGGTAAGAAAATTCACTATTGCGCTGCCATTGCCATACACAGGACAAATAGCACTGGCATCTGTTCACAGCAACTACAGTGTATTGGACTGAAGAGGATCTACTGCTCTTGTCAGGTTCCTAAGCAGAATTGAACTAGATATGGCCGTGTGTGTAGGAAGCACAGTTCTTTTGTTCTGAGCAAGCTCACTGTTCAGACCCAAAAGGAAACACAGTAGAGTAGAAGAGTGCTCTTTTCTCAAAAGCAGAGTGTGTTTTTTGTAAGGCAAGCTATCGTTTGTTTCCCAGTCCTAAATGGAGTTGAATCACATGCAGTTTCTGGTCCTACGAGCAAGAGTTGTTTTCTGGTAAGGAAAGTCACTATTGTGCTCCCTTTGCCATACACAGTGCAAATAGCACTCGCGTCTGTTCCCAGGAAGTACAGTGTATCGGACTGAAGAGGAGCTACTGTTCTTGTCAGTTTCCTAAGCAGAGTTGAACTAGATATGGCCCGTGTGTTTAGGAAGCACAGTTATTATGTTCTGAGCAAGCTCACTGTTCTGGACATATATTAAACACAGTAGAGTAGAAGAGTGCTCTTTTCTATAAAGCAGAGTGTGTTTCTTGTAAGGCGAGCTCGCGTTTGTTTCCCAGTCCTAAATGGATTTGAGTCACATGCAGTTTTTGGTCCTATGAGCAAGAGTTGTTTTCTGGTAAGAAGAGTCACTATTGTTCTCTAAACGCCATACACAGTGCAAATAGCACTCGCGTCTGTTCCAGCATGTACAGTGTATTGGACTGAAGAGGAGCTACTGTTCTTGTCAGTTTCCTAAGCAGAGTTGAACCAGATATGGTCCATGTGTGTAGGAAGCACAGTTCTTTTGTTCTGAGCAAGCTCACTGTTTGGAACCCATAGGAAACACAGTAGAGTAGAAGAGTGCTCTTTTCTAAAAAGCAGAGAGTGTTTCTTGTAAGGCGAGCTAGCATTTGTTTCCCAAGCCTAAATGGCGTTGAATCACATGCAGTTTGTGTTCCTACGAGCAAGAGTTGTTTTCTGGTAAGGAAAGTCACTATTGTGCTCCCTTTGCCATACACAGTGCAAATAGCACTGGCGTCTGTTCCCAGCAAGTACAGTGTATTGGACTGAAGAGGAGCTACTGTTCTTGTCAGTTTCCTAAGCAGAGTTGAACTAGATATGGCCCATGTGTTTAGGAAGCACAGTTATTATGTTCTGAGCAAGCTCACTGTTCTGGACCTATAGGAAACACAGTAGAGTAGAAGAGTGCTCTTTTCTATAAAGCAGAGTGTGTTTCTTGTAAGGCGAGCTCACGTTTGTTTCCCAGTCCTAAATGGATTTGAGTCACATGCAGTTTTTGGTCCTATGAGCAAGAGTTGTTTTCTGGTAAGAAGAGTCACTATTGTGCTCCAAATGCCATACACAGTGCAAATAGCACTCGCGTCTCTTCCCAGCATGTACAGTGTATTGCACTGAAAAGGAGCTTCTGTTCTTGTCAGTTTCCTAAGCAGAGTTGAACTAGATATGGTCCATGTGTGTAGGAAGCACAGTTCTTTTGTTCTGAGCAAGCTCACTGTTTGGAACCCATAGGAAACACAGTAGAGTAGAAGAGTGCTCTTTTCTAAAAAGCAGAGAGTGTTTCTTGTAAGGCGAGCTAGCATTTGTTTCCCAGTCCTAAATGGCGTTGAATCACATGCAGTTTGTGTTCCTACGAGCAAGAGTTGTTTTCTGGTAAGGAGAGTCACTATTGCGCTGTCATTGCCATACAGAGTGCAAATAGCACTCGCGTCTGTTCCCAGCAAGTACAGTGTATCGGACTGAAGAGGAGCTACAGTTCTTGTCAGTTTCCTAAGCAGAGTTGAACTACATATGGTCCGTGTGTGTAGGAAGCACAGTTCTTTTGTTCTGAGCAAGCTCACTGTTTGGACCCCATAGG
Source organism: Peromyscus eremicus (assembly GCF_949786415.1). Lineage (NCBI taxonomy): Eukaryota > Metazoa > Chordata > Mammalia > Rodentia > Cricetidae > Peromyscus > Peromyscus eremicus. The sequence goes on from NW_026735984.1 coordinate 42,859, forward strand.
AAACACAGTAGAGTAGAAGAGTGCTCTTTTCTCTAAAGCAGAGTGTGTTTCTTGTAAGGCGAGCTAGCGTTTGTTTCCCAGTCCTAAATGGATTTGATTCACATGCAGTTTTTGGTCCTATGAGCAAGAGTTGTTTTCTGGTAAGAAGATTCACTATTGCGCTGCCATTGCCATACACAGGACAAATAGCACTGGCATCTGTTCACAGCAACTACAGTGTATTGGACTGAAGAGGATCTACTGCTCTTGTCAGGTTCCTAAGCAGAATTGAACTAGATATGGCCGTGTGTGTAGGAAGCACAGTTCTTTTGTTCTGAGCAAGCTCACTGTTCGGACCCAAAAGGAAACACAGTAGAGTAGAAGAGTGCTCTTTTCTCAAAAGCAGAGTGTGTTTTTTGTAAGGCAAGCTATCGTTTGTTTCCCAGTCCTAAATGGAGTTGAATCACATGCAGTTTCTGGTTCTATGAGCAAGAGTTGTTTTCTGGTAAGGAAAGTCACTATTGTGCTCCCTTTGCCATACAGAGTGCAAATAGCACTCGCGTCTGTTCCCAGCAAGTACAGTGTATCGGACTGAAGAGGAGCTACTGTTCTTGTCAGTTTCCTAAGCAGAGTTGAACTAGATATGGCCCGTGTGTTTAGGAAGCACAGTTATTATGTTCTGAGCAAGCTCACTGTTCTGGACCTATATTAAACACAGTAGAGTAGAAGAGTGCTCTTTTCTATAAAGCAGAGTGTGTTTCTTGTAAGGCGAGCTAGAGTTTGTTTCCCAGTCCTAAATGGATTTGAGTCACATGCAGTTTTTGGTCCTATGAGCAAGAGTTGTTTTCTGGTAAGAAGAGTCACTATTGTGCTCTAAATGCCATACACAGTGCAAATAGCACTCGCGTCTCTTCCAGCATGTACAGTGTATTGGACTGAAAAGGAGCTACTGTTCTTGTCAGTTTCCTAAGCAGAGTTGAACTAGATATGGTCCATGTGTGTAGGAAGCACAGTTCTTTTGTTCTGAGCAAGCTCACTGTTTGGAACCAATAGGAAACACAGTAGAGTAGAAGAGTGCTCTTTTCTAAAAAGCAGAGAGTGTTTCTTGTAAGGCGAGCTAGCATTTGTTTCCCAGTCCTAAATGGCGTTGAATCACATGCAGTTTGTGTTCCTACGAGCAAGAGTTGTTTTCTGGTAAGGAGAGTCACTATTGCGCTGTCATTGCCATACACAGTGCAAATAGCACTCGCGTCTGTTCCCAGCAAGTACAGTGTATCGGACTGAAGAGGAGCTACTGTTCTTGTCAGTTTCCTAAGCAGAGTTGAACTACATATGGTCCGTGTGTGTAGGAAGCACAGTTCTTTTGTTCTGATCAAGCTCACTGTTTGGACCCCATAGGAAACACAGTGGAGTAGAAGAGTGCTCTTTTCTCTAAAGCAGAGTGTGTTTCTTGTAAGGCGAGCTAGCGTTTGTTTCCAAGTCTTAAATGGATTTGAGTCACATGCAGTTTTTGGTCCTATGAGCAAGAGATGTTTTCTGGTAAGAAGATTCACTATTGCGCTGCCATTGCCATACACAGGACAAATATCACTGACATCTGTTCACAGCAACTACAGTGTATTGGACTGAAGAGGATCTACTGTTCTTGTCAGGTTCCTAAGCAGAATTGAACTAGATATGGCCGTGTGTGTAGGAAGCACAGTTCTTTTGTTCTGAGCAAGCTCACTGTTCGGACACAAAAGGAAACACAGTAGAGTAGAAGAGTGCTCTTTTCTCAAAAGCAGAGTGTGTTTTTTGTAAGGCAAGCTATCGTTTGTTTCCCAGTCCTAAATGGAGTTGAATCACATGCAGTTTCTGGTCCTACGACCAAGAGTTGTTTTCTGGTAAGGAAAGTCACTATTGTGCTCCCTTTGCCATACACAGTGCAAATAGCACTGGCATCTGTTCCCAGCATGTACAGTGTATTGGACTGAATAGGAGCTACTGTTCTTGTCAGGTTCCTAAGCAGAGTTGAACTAGATATGGTCCATGTGTGTAGGAAGCACAGTTCTTTTGTTCTGAGCAAGCTCACTGTTTGGAACCCATAGGAAACACAGTAGAGTAGAAGAGTGCTCTTTTCTAAAAAGCAGAGAGTGTTTCTTGTAAGGCAAGCTAGCATTTGTTTCCCAGTCTTAAATGGCTTTGAATCACATGCAGTTTGTGTTTCTACGAGCAAGAGTTGTTTTCTGGTAAGGAGAGTCACTATTGCGCTGTCATTGCCATACACATTGCAAATAGCACTCGCGTCTGTTCCCAGCAAGTACAGTGTATCGGACTGAAAAGGAGCTACTGTTCTTGTCAGTTTCCTAAGCAGAGTTGAACTACATATGGTCCGTGTGTGTAGGAAGCACAGTTCTTTTGTTCTGAGCAAGCTCACTGTTTGGACCCCATAGGAAACACAATGGAGTAGAAGAGTGCTCTTTTCTATAAAGCAGAGTGTGTTTATTGTAAGGCGAGCTAGCGTTTGTTTCCCAGTCCTAAATGGAGTGGAATCACATGCAGTTTCTGGTCCTAAGAGCAAGAGTTGTTTACTGGTAAGGAAAGTCACTATTGCGCTCCCATTGCCATACACAGTGCAAATAGCCTTCCCGTCTGTTCCCAGCAAGTACAGTGTATTGGACTGAAGAGGAGCTACTGTTCTTGTCAGTTTCCTAAGCAGAGTTGAAATAGATATGGCCCGTGTGTGTAGGAAGCACGGTTCTTTCGTTCTGAGCAAGCTCACTGTTCGGACCCCATAGGAAACACAGTAGAGTAGAAGAGTGCTCTTTTCTCAAAAGCAGAGTGTGTTTCATGTAAGGCGAGCTAGCATTTGTTTCCCAGTCCTAAATGGAGTTGAATCACATGCAGTTTCTGGTCCTACAAGCAAGAGTTTTTTTCCTGGTAAGAAGAGTCACTATTGCGCTGCCATTGCCATACACAGGACAAATAGCACTGGCGTCTGTTCCCATCAAGTACAGTGTATTGGACTGAAGAGGATCTACTGTTCTTGTCAGGTTCCTAAGCAGACTTGAACTAGATATGGCCTTGTGTGTAGGAAGCACAGTTTTTTTTCTTCTGAGCAAGCTCACTTTTCGGTACACATAGGAAACACAGTAGAGTAGAAGAGTGCTCTTTTCTCAAAAGCAGAGTGTGTTTCATGTAAGGCGAGCTAGCACTTGTTTCCCAGTCCTAAATGGAGTTGAATCACATGCAGTTTCTGGTCCTACGAACAAGAGTTGTTTTCTGGTAAGGAAAGTCACTATTGCGCTCCCATTGCCCTACACCAGACAAATAGCACTCGCGTCTTTTCCCAGCAAGTACAGTGTATCGGACTGAAGAGGAGCTACTCTTCTTGTCAGTTTACTAAGCAGAGTTGAACTAGATATGGTCCGTGTGTCTAGGAAGCATAGTTCTTTTGTTCTGAACAAGCTCACTGTTTGGACCCCATAGGAAACACAGTAGAGTAGAAGAGTGCTCTTTTCTATAAAGCAGAGTGTGTTTCTTGTAAGGCGAGCTAGCGTTTGTTTCCCAGTCCTAAATGGAGTGGAATCACATGCAGTTTCTGGTCCTACGAGCAAGAGTTGTTTACTGGTAAGGAAAGTCACTATTGCGCTCCCATTGCCATACACAGTGCAAATAGCCTTCCCGTCTGTTCCCAGCAAGTACAGTGTATTGGACTGAAGAGGAGCTACTGTTCTTCTCAGTTTCCTAAGCAGAGTTGAACTAGATATGGCCCGTGTGTTTAGGAAGTACAGTTCCTTTTTTCTGAGCAAGCTCACTGTTCTGGCCCTATAGGAAACACAGTAGAGTAGAAGAGTTCTCTTTTCTCAAAAGCAGAGTGTGTTTCTTGAAAAGCGAGCTAGAGTTTGTTTCCCAGTCCTAAATGGAGTTGAATCACATGCAGTTTCTGGTCCTACGAGCAAGAGTTGTTTTCTGGTAAGAAGAGTCACTATTGTTTTGCCATTGCCCTACACAGGACATATAGCACTTACGTCTGTTCCCAGCAAGTACAGTGTATTGGACTGAAGAAGATCTACTGTTCTTGTCAGGTTCCTAAGCAGACTTGAACGAGATATTGCCGTGTGTGTAGGAACCAGAGTTTTTTTGTTCTGAGAAAGCTCACTTTCCGGAAGATATAGGAAACACAGTAGAGTAGAAGAGTGCTCTTTTCTCAAAAGCAGAGTGTGTTTCATGTAAGGCGAGCTAGCATTTGTTTCCCAGTCCTAAATGGATTTGAGTCACATGCAGTTTTTGTTCCTATGAGCAAGAGTTGTTTTTGGTAAGAAGATTCACTATTGCGTTGCCATTGCCATACAAAGGACAAATATCACTGGCATCTGTTCACAGCAACTACAGTGTATTGGACTGAAGAGGATCTACTGTTCTTATCAGGTTCTTAAGCAGAATTGAACTAGATATAGCCGTGTGTGTAGGAAGCACAGTTCTTTTGTTCTGAGCAAGCTCACTGTTCTGACCCAAAAGGAAACACAGTAGAGTAGAAGAGTGCTCTTTTCTCAAAAGCAGAGTGTGTTTTTTGTAAGGCAAGCTATCGTTTGTTTCCCAGTCCTAAATGGAGTTGAATCACATGCAGTTTCTGGTCCTACGAGCAAGAGTTGTTTTCTGGTAAGGAAAGTCACTATTGTGCTCCCTTTGCCATACACAGTGCAAATAGCACTCGCGTCTGTTCCCAGCAAGTACAGTGTATCGGACTGAAGAGGAGCTACTGTTCTTGTCAGTTTCCTAAGCAGAGTTGAACTAGATATGGCCCATGTGTTTAAGAAGCACAGTTCTTTTGTTCTGAGCAAGCTCACTGTTCTGGACCTATAGGAAACACAGTAGAGTAGAAGAATGCTCTTTTCTATAAAGCAGAGTGTGTTTCTTGTAAGGCGAGCTCGCGTTTGTTTCCCAGTCCTAAATGGATTTGAGTCACATGCAGTTTTTGGTCCTATGTGCAAGAGTTGTTTTCTGGTAAGAAGAGTCACTATTGTGCTCTAAATGCCATACACAGTGCAAATAGCACTCGCGTCTGTTCCCAGCATGTACAGTGTATTGGACTGAATAGGAGCTACTGTTCTTGTCAGTTTCCTAAGCAGAGTTGAACTAGATATGGTCCATGTGTGTAGGAAGCACAGTTCTTTTGTTCTGAGCAAGCTCACTGTTTGGAACCCATAGGAAGCACAGTAGAGTAGAAGAGTGCTCTTTTCTAAAAAGCAGAGAGTGTTTTTTGTAAGGCAAGCTAGCATTTGTTTCCCAGTCCTAAATGGCGTTGAATCACATGCAGTTTGTGTTCCTACGAGCAAGAGTTGTTTTCTGGTAAGGAGAGTCACTATTGCGCTGTCATTGCCATACACAGGGCAAATAGCACTCGCGTCTGTTCCCAGCAAGTACAGTGTATCGGACTGAAGAGGAGCTACTGCTCTTGTCAGTTTCCTAAGCAGAGTTGAACTACATATTGTCCGTGTGTGTAGGAAGCACAGTTCTTTTGTTCTGAGCAAGCTCACTGTTTGGACCCCATAGGAAACACAGTAGAGTAGAAGAGTGCTCTTTTCTCTAAAGCAGAGTGTGATTCTTGTAAGGCGAGCTATCGTTTGTTCCGCAGTCCTAAATGGAGTTGAATCCCATGCAGTTTCTGGTACTACGAGCAAGAGTTGTTTTCTGGTAAGAAGATTCACTATTGTGCTGCCATTGCCATACACAGGACAAATAGCACAGGCATCTGTTCGCAGCAACTACAGTGTATTGCACTGAAGAGGATCTACTGCTCTTGTCAGGTTCTTAAGCAGAATTGAACTAGATATGGCCGTGTGTGTAGGAAGCACAGTTCTTTTGTTCTCAGCAAGCTCACTGTTCGGACCCAAAAGGAAACACAGTAGAGTAGAAGAGTGCTCTTTTCTCAAAAGCAGAGTGTGTTTTTTGTAAGGGAAGCTATCGTTTGTTTCCCAGTACTAAATGGAGTTGAATCACATGCAGTTTCTGGTCCTACGAGCAAGAGTTGTTTTCTGGTAAGGAAAGTCACTATTGTGCTCCCTTTGCCATACACAGTGCAAATAGCACTCGCGTCTGTTCCCAGCAAGTACAGTGTATCGGACTGAAGAGGAGCTACTGTTCTTGTCAGTTTCCTAAGCAGAGTTGAACTAGATATGGCCCATGTGTTTAAGAAGCACAGTTCTTTTGTTCTGAGCAAGCTCACTGTTCTGGCCCTATAGGAAACACAGTAGAGTAGAAGTGTGCTCTTTTCTCTAAAGCAGAGTGTGTTTCTTGTAAGGTGAGCTAGCTTTTGTTTCCCAGTCCTAAATGGAGTTGAACCACATGCAGTTTCTGGTCCTACAAGCAAGAGTTGTTTTCTGGTATAAAGAGTCACTATTGCGCTGCCTTTGCCATACACAGGACAAATAGCACTGGCGTCTGTTCCCAGCAAGTACAGTGTATTGGACTGAAGAGGATCTACTGTTCTTGTCACGTTCCTAAGCAGAATTGAACTAGATATGGCCCGTGTGTGTAGGAAGCACCGTTCTTATGTTCTGAGCAAGCTCATTGTTCTGGCCCTACAGGAAACACAGTAGAGTAGAAGAGTGCTCTTTTCTCAAAGCAGAGTGTGTTTCTTGTAAGGCGAGCTAGCGTTTGTTTCCTAGTCCTAAATGGAGTTGAATCACATGCAGTTTCTGGTCCTACGAACAAGAGTTTTTTTCTGGTAAGGAAAGTCACTATTGTGCTCCCATTGCCCTACACAAGGCAAATAGCACTCGCGTCTTTTCCCAGCAAGTACAGTGTATTGGACTGAAGAGGAGCTACTGTTCTTGTCAGTTTCCTAAGCAGAGTTGAACTAGATATGGTCCGTGTGTGTAGGAAGCACAGTTCTCTTGTTCTGAGCAAGCTCACTGTTTGGACACCATAGGAAACACAGTAGAGTAGAAGAGTGCTCTTTTCTCTAAAGCAGAGTGTGTTTCTTGTAAGGTGAGCTCACGTTTGTTTCCCAGTCCTAAATGGAGTTGAGTCACATGCAGTTTTTTTTCCTACGAGCAAGAGTTGTTTTCTGGTAAGACGAGTCACTATTGTGTTCCAATTGACATACACAGTGCAAATAGCACTCGCGTCTTTTCCCTGCATGTAAAGTGTATTGGACTGAAGAGGAGCTACTGTTCTTGTCAGTTTCCTAAGCAGAGTTGAACTAGATATGGCCCGTGTGTGTAGGAAGCACAGTTCTTTCGTTCTGAGCAAGCTCACTGTTCGGACCCCATAGGAAACACAGTAGAGTAGAAGAGTGCTCTTTTCTCAAAAGCAGAGTGTGTTTCATGTAAGGCGAGCTAGCATTTGTTTCCCAGTCCTAAATGGAGTTGAATCACATGCAGTTTCTGGTCCTACGAGCAAGAGTTTTTTCCTGGTAAGAAGAGTCACTATTGCGCTGCCATTGCCATACACAGGACAAATAGCACTGGCGTCTGTTCCCAGCAAGTACAGTGTATTGGACTGAAGAGGATCTACTGTTCTTGTCAGGTTCCTAAGCAGACTTGAACTAGATACGGCCTTGTGTGTAGGAAGCACAGTTTTTTTTTTTCTGAGCAAGCTCACTTTTCGGTACACATAGGAAACACAATAGAGTAGAAGAGTGCTCTTTTCTCAAAAGCAGAGTGTGTTTCATGTAAGGCGAGCTAGCACTTGTTTCCCAGTCCTAAATGGAGTTGAATCACATGCAGTTTCTGGTCCTATGAGCAAGAGTTGTTTTCTGGTAAGGAAAGTCACTATTGCTCTCACAGTGCCATACACAGTGCAAATAGCACTCGTGTCTGTATCGGACTGAAGAGGAGCTACTGTTCGTGTCAGTTTCTTAAGCAGAGTTGAACTAGTTATGGCCCGTGTGTAGGAAGAACAGTTATTTTGTTTTGAGCAAGCTCACTGTTCTGGCCCTATAGGAAACACAGTAGTGTTGAAGAGTGCTCTTTTCTCTAAAGCAGAGTGTGCTTCTTGTAAGGCGAGCTAGCGTTTGTTTCCCAGTCAAAAATGGAGTTGAATCACATGCAGTTTCTACTCCTAAGAGCATGAGTTGTTTTATGGTAAGAAGAGTCACTATTGCGCTGCCATTGCCATACACAGGACAAATAGCACTGGCGTCTGTTCCCAGCAAGTACAGTGTATTGGACTGAAGAGGATCTACTGTTCTTGTCAGGTTCCTAAGCAGAATTGAACTAGATATGGCCGTGTGTGTAGGAAGCACAGTTCTTTTGTTCTGAGCAAGCTCACTGTTTGGACACCATAGGAAACACAGTAGAGTAGAAGAGTGCTCTTTTCTCAAATGCAGAGTGTGTTTCTTGTAAGGCGAGCTAGCGTTTGTTTCCCAGTCCTAAATGGAGTTGAATCACATGCAGTTTCTGGTCCTAAGAGCAAGAGTTGATTTCTGGTAAGGAAAGTCACTATTGCGCTCCCCTTGGAATACGTAGTGCAAATAGCTCTCGCGTCTGTTCCCAGCAAGTACAGTGTATCGGACTGAAGAGGAGCTACTGTTCTTGTCAGTTTCCTAAGCAGAGTGGAACTAGATATGGCCCGTGTGTAGGAAGCACAGTTCTTTTGTTCTGAGCAAGCTCACTGTTCTGGCCCTACAGGAAACACAGTAGAGTAGAAGAGTGCTCTTTTCTCAAAAGCAGAGTGTGTTTTTGTAAGGCGAGCTAGCGTTTGTTTCCTAGTCCTAAATGGAGTTGAATCACATGCAGTTTCTGGTCCTACGAACAAGAGTTGTTTTCTGGTAAGGAAAGTCACTATTGCGCTCCCATTGCCCTACACCAGACAAATAGCACTCGCGTCTTTTCCCAGCAAGTACAGTGTATTGGACTGAATAGGAGCTACTCTTCTTGTCAGTTTACTAAGCAGAGTTGAACTAGATATGGTCCGTGTGTCTAGGAAGCATAGTTCTTTTGTTCTGAACAAGCTCACTGTTTGGACCCCATAGGAAACACAGTAGAGTAGAAGAGTGCTCTTTTCTATAAAGCAGAGTGTGTTTCTTGTAAGGCGAGCTAGCGTTTGTTTCCCAGTCCTAAATGGAGTGGAATCACATGCAGTTTCTGGTCCTACGAGCAAGAGTTGTTTACTGGTAAGGAAAGTCACTATTGCGCTCCCATTGCTATACACAGTGCAAATAGCCTTCCCGTCTGTTCCCAGCAAGTACAGTGTATTGGACTGAAGAGGAGCTACTGTTCTTCTCAGTTTCCTAAGCAGAGTTGAACTAGATATGGCCCGTGTGTTTAGGAAGTACAGTTCCTTTTTTCTGAGCAAGCTCACTGTTCTGGCCCTATAGGAAACACAGTAGAGTAGAAGAGTTCTCTTTTCTCAAAAGCAGAGTGTGTTTCTTGAAAAGCGAGCTAGAGTTTGTTTCCCAGTCAGAAATGGAGTTGAATCACACGCAGTTTCTGGTTAAGAGCAAGAGTTGTTTTCTGGTAAGAAGAGTCACTATTGCCCTCCCATTGCCATAGTCAGTGCAAATAGCACTCGCGTCTGTTCCCAGCAAGTACAGTGTATTGGACTGAAGAGAAGCTACTGTTCTTGTCAGTTTCCTAAGCAGAGTTGAAGTAGATATGGCCGTGTGTGTAAGAAGCACAGTTCTTTAGTTCTGTGCAAGCTCACTGTTCTGGCCCGGTAGGAAACACAGTAGAGTAGAAGAGTGCTCTTTTCTCAAAAGCAGAGAGTGTTTCTTGTAAGGCGACCTAGTGTTTGTTTCCCAGTCAGAAATGGAGTTGAATTAGATGCAGTTTCTGGTCCTACAAGCAAGAGCTGTTTTCTAGTATGAAGAGTCACCATTGTGATCCATTTGCTACACAGTGCAAATAGCACTCGGTGCTGTTCACAGCAAGTACAGTGTATTGGACTGAAGAGAAGCTACTGTTCTTGTCAGTTTCCTAAGCAGAGTTAAAGTAGATATGGCCATGTGTATCAAGCACAGTTCTTTTGTTCTGAGCAAGCTCACTGTTCTGGACCTATAGAAAACACAGTAGAGTAGAAGAGAGATCTTTTCTCAAAAGCAGAGTGTGTTTCTTGAAAGGCGAGCTTGTGTTTGTTTCCCAGTCAGAAATGGAGTTGAATCACATGCAGTTTCTGGTCCTATGAGCAAGAGTTGTTTTCTGGTAAGAAGAGTCACAATTGTGATCCATTTGCCACACAGTGCAAATTGCACTCCCGTCTGTTCACAGCAAGTACAGTGTATTGGACTGAAGAGAAGCTACTGTTCTTGTCAGTTTCCTAAGCTGAGTTGAAGTAGATATGGTCCGTGTGTGTAGGAAGCACAGTTCTTTCGTTCTGAGCAAGCTCACTGTTCTGGCCCTATAGAAAACACAGTAGAGTAGAAGAGTGCTCTTTTCTGAAAAGCAGAGTGTGTTTCTTGTAAGGCGAGCTAGTGTTTGTTTCCCAGTCAGAAATCAAGTGGAATCACATGTAGTTTCTGGTCCTACTAGCAAGAGTTGTTTTCTGGTAAGAAGAGGCACTATTGCAATCCATTTGCCACACAGAGCAAAAAGCACTCGCGTCTGTTCCCAGCAAATACATTGTATTGGACTGAAGAGAAGCTACTGTTCTTGTCAGTTTTCTAAGAAGAGTTGAAATAGATATGGCCCGTGTGTGTAGAAAGCACAGTTCTTTTGTTCTGAGCAAGCTCACTGTTCTGGCCCTATGAAAAACACAGTAGAGTAGAAGAGTGCTCTTTTCTGAAAAGCAGAGTGTGTTTCTTGTAAGGCGAGCTAGTGTTTGTTTCCCAGTCAGAAATGGAGTTGAATCAGATGCAGTTTCTGGTCCTACTAGCAAGAGTTGTTTTCTGGTAAGAAGAGTCACTTTTGTGATCCATTTGCCACACAGTGCAAATTGCACTCCCTTCTGTTCCCAGCAAGTACAGTGTATTGGCCTGAAGAGAAGCTTCTTTTCTTGTCAGTATCCTGCGCAGAGTTGAAGTAGATATGGCCCGGGTGTAGGAAGCACAGTTCTTTTGTTCTCAGCAAGATCACTGTTCTGGCCCTATAGGAAACACAAGAGTAGAAGAGTGCTCTTTTCTCAAAAGCAGAGTGTGTTTCTTGTAAGGCGAGCTAATGTTTGTTTCCCAGTCAGAAATGGATTTGAATCACCTGCAGTTTCTGGTCCTACTAGGAAGAGTTGTTTTCTGGTAAGAAGTGTCACTGTTGCCATCCATTTGCCACACAGAGCAAAGAGCACTCTCGTCTGTTCCCAGCAAGTACAGTGTATTGGACTGAAGAGGAGCTACTGTTCTTCTCAGGCTCCTAAGCAGAGTTGAAGTAGATATGGCCCGTGTGTTTAGGAAGTACAGTTCCTTTTTTCTGAGCAAGCTCACTGTTCTGGCCCTATAGGAAACACAGTAGAGTAGAAGAGTGCTCTTTTCTCAAAAGCAAAGTGTGACTCTTGTAAAGCGAGCTAGAGTTTGTTTCCCAGTCCTAAATGGAGTTGAATCACATGCAGTTTCTGGTCCTATGAGCAAGAGTTGTTTTCTGGTAAGAAGAGTCACTATTGCGCTGCCATTGCCCTACACAGGACATATAGCACTGGCGTCTGTTCCCAGCAAGTACAGTGTATTGGACTGAAGAAGATCTACTGTTCTTGTCAGGTTCCTAAGCAGACTTGAACGAGATATGGCCGTGTGTGTAGGAAGCACAGTTTTTTTGTTCTGAGCAAGCTCACTTTTCGGAACACATAGGAAACACAGTAGAGTAGAAGAGTGCTCTTTTTTGAAAAGCAGAGTGTTTTTCTTGTAAGTCGAGCTAGCGTTTGTTTCCCAGTCCTAAATAAAGTTTAGTCACATGCAGTTTTTTGTCCTACGAGCAAGAGTTGTTTTCTGGTAAGACAAGTCACTATTGTGCTCCAATTGCCATACACAGTGCAAATAGCACTCGCGTCTGTTCCCCTCAAGTACCGTGTATTCGACTGAAGAGGAGCTACTGTTCTTGTTTGTTTCCTAAGCAGAGTTGAACTAGATATGGCCCGTGTGTGTAGGAAGCACAGTTCTTTTGTTCTCAGCAAGCTCACTCTTTGGACCCCATAGGAAACACAGTAGAGTAGAAGAGTGCTCTTTTCTCAAAAGCAGAGTGTGTTTCATGTAAGGCGAGCTAGCATTTGTTTCCCAGTCCTAAATGGAGTTGAATCACATGCAGTTTATGTTCCTACGAGCAAGAGTTGTTTTCTGGTAAGGAGAGTCACTATTGCGCTGTCATTGCCATACAGAGTGCAAATAGCACTCGCGTCTGTTCCCAGCAAGTACAGTGTATCGGACTGAAGAGGAGCTACAGTTCTTGTCAGTTTCCTAAGCAGAGTTGAACTACATATGGTCCGTGTGTGTAGGAAGCACAGTTCTTTTGTTCTGAGCAAGCTCACTGTTTGGACCCCATAGGAAACACAGTAGAGTAGAAGAGTGCTCTTTTCTCTAAAGCAGAGTGTGTTTCTTGTAAGGCGAGCTAGCGTTTGTTTCCCAGTCCTAAATGGATTTGATTCACATGCAGTTTTTGGTCCTATGAGCAAGAGTTGTTTTCTGGTAAGAAGATTCACTATTGCGCTGCCATTGCCATACACAGGACAAATAGCACTGGCATCTGTTCACAGCAACTACAGTGTATTGGACTGAAGAGGATCTACTGCTCTTGTCAGGTTCCTAAGCAGAATTGAACTAGATATGGCCGTGTGTGTAGGAAGCACAGTTCTTTTGTTCTGAGCAAGCTCACTGTTCGGACCCAAAAGGAAACACAGTAGAGTAGAAGAGTGCTCTTTTCTCAAAAGCAGAGTGTGTTTTTTGTAAGGCAAGCTATCGTTTGTTTCCCAGTCCTAAATGGAGTTGAATCACATGCAGTTTCTGGTTCTATGAGCAAGAGTTGTTTTCTGGTAAGGAAAGTCACTATTGTGCTCCCTTTGCCATACAGAGTGCAAATAGCACTCGCGTCTGTTCCCAGCAAGTACAGTGTATCGGACTGAAGAGGAGCTACTGTTCTTGTCAGTTTCCTAAGCAGAGTTGAACTAGATATGGCCCGTGTGTTTAGGAAGCACAGTTATTATGTTCTGAGCAAGCTCACTGTTCTGGACCTATATTAAACACAGTAGAGTAGAAGAGTGCTCTTTTCTATAAAGCAGAGTGTGTTTCTTGTAAGGCGAGCTAGAGTTTGTTTCCCAGTCCTAAATGGATTTGAGTCACATGCAGTTTTTGGTCCTATGAGCAAGAGTTGTTTTCTGGTAAGAAGAGTCACTATTGTGCTCTAAATGCCATACACAGTGCAAATAGCACTCGCGTCTCTTCCAGCATGTACAGTGTATTGGACTGAAAAGGAGCTACTGTTCTTGTCAGTTTCCTAAGCAGAGTTGAACTAGATATGGTCCATGTGTGTAGGAAGCACAGTTCTTTTGTTTTGAGCAAGCTCACTGTTTGGAACCAATAGGAAACACAGTAGAGTAGAAGAGTGCTCTTTTCTAAAAAGCAGAGAGTGTTTCTTGTAAGGCGAGCTAGCATTTGTTTCCCAGTCCTAAATGGCGTTGAATCACATGCAGTTTGTGTTCCTACGAGCAAGAGTTGTTTTCTGGTAAGGAGAGTCACTATTGCGCTGTCATTGCCATACACAGTGCAAATAGCACTCGCGTCTGTTCCCAGCAAGTACAGTGTATCGGACTGAAGAGGAGCTACTGTTCTTGTCAGTTTCCTAAGCAGAGTTGAACTACATATGGTCCGTGTGTGTAGGAAGCACAGTTCTTTTGTTCTGATCAAGCTCACTGTTTGGACCCCATAGGAAACACAGTGGAGTAGAAGAGTGCTCTTTTCTCTAAAGCAGAGTGTGTTTCTTGTAAGGCGAGCTAGCGTTTGTTTCCAAGTCTTAAATGGATTTGAGTCACATGCAGTTTTTGGTCCTATGAGCAAGAGATGTTTTCTGGTAAGAAGATTCACTATTGCGCTGCCATTGCCATACACAGGACAAATATCACTGACATCTGTTCACAGCAACTACAGTGTATTGGACTGAAGAGGATCTACTGTTCTTGTCAGGTTCCTAAGCAGAATTGAACTAGATATGGCCGTGTGTGTAGGAAGCACAGTTCTTTTGTTCTGAGCAAGCTCACTGTTCGGACACAAAAGGAAACACAGTAGAGTAGAAGAGTGCTCTTTTCTCAAAAGCAGAGTGTGTTTTTTGTAAGGCAAGCTATCGTTTGTTTCCCAGTCCTAAATGGAGTTGAATCACATGCAGTTTCTGGTCCTACGACCAAGAGTTGTTTTCTGGTAAGGAAAGTCACTATTGTGCTCCCTTTGCCATACACAGTGCAAATAGCACTGGCATCTGTTCCCAGCATGTACAGTGTATTGGACTGAATAGGAGCTACTGTTCTTGTCAGGTTCCTAAGCAGAGTTGAACTAGATATGGTCCATGTGTGTAGGAAGCACAGTTCTTTTGTTCTGAGCAAGCTCACTGTTTGGAACCCATAGGAAACACAGTAGAGTAGAAGAGTGCTCTTTTCTAAAAAGCAGAGAGTGTTTCTTGTAAGGCAAGCTAGCATTTGTTTCCCAGTCTTAAATGGCTTTGAATCACATGCAGTTTGTGTTTCTACGAGCAAGAGTTGTTTTCTGGTAAGGAGAGTCACTATTGCGCTGTCATTGCCATACACAGTGCAAATAGCACTCGCGTCTGTTCCCAGCAAGTACAGTGTATCGGACTGAAAAGGAGCTACTGTTCTTGTCAGTTTCCTAAGCAGAGTTGAACTACATATGGTCCGTGTGTGTAGGAAGCACAGTTCTTTTGTTCTGAGCAAGCTCACTGTTTGGACCCCATAGGAAACACAATGGAGTAGAAGAGTGCTCTTTTCTATAAAGCAGAGTGTGTTTATTGTAAGGCGAGCTAGCGTTTGTTTCCCAGTCCTAAATGGAGTGGAATCACATGCAGTTTCTGGTCCTAAGAGCAAGAGTTGTTTACTGGTAAGGAAAGTCACTATTGCGCTCCCATTGCCATACACAGTGCAAATAGCCTTCCCGTCTGTTCCCAGCAAGTACAGTGTATTGGACTGAAGAGGAGCTACTGTTCTTGTCAGTTTCCTAAGCAGAGTTGAAATAGATATGGCCCGTGTGTGTAGGAAGCACAGTTCTTTCGTTCTGAGCAAGCTCACTGTTCGGACCCCATAGGAAACACAGTAGAGTAGAAGAGTGCTCTTTTCTCAAAAGCAGAGTGTGTTTCATGTAAGGCGAGCTAGCATTTGTTTCCCAGTCCTAAATGGAGTTGAATCACATGCAGTTTCTGGTCCTACGAGCAAGAGTTTTTTTCCTGGTAAGAAGAGTCACTATTGCGCTGCCATTGCCATACACAGGACAAATAGCACTGGCGTCTGTTCCCATCAAGTACAGTGTATTGGACTGAAGAGGATCTACTGTTCTTGTCAGGTTCCTAAGCAGACTTGAACTAGATATGGCCTTGTGTGTAGGAAGCACAGTTTTTTTTCTTCTGAGCAAGCTCACTTTTCGGTACACATAGGAAACACAGTAGAGTAGAAGAGTGCTCTTTTCTCAAAAGCAGAGTGTGTTTCATGTAAGGCGAGCTAGCACTTGTTTCCCAGTCCTAAATGGAGTTGAATCACATGCAGTTTCTGGTCCTACGAACAAGAGTTGTTTTCTGGTAAGGAAAGTCACTATTGCGCTCCCATTGCCCTACACCAGACAAATAGCACTCGCGTCTTTTCCCAGCAAGTACAGTGTATCGGACTGAAGAGGAGCTACTCTTCTTGTCAGTTTACTAAGCAGAGTTGAACTAGATATGGTCCGTGTGTCTAGGAAGCATAGTTCTTTTGTTCTGAACAAGCTCACTGTTTGGACCCCATAGGAAACACAGTAGAGTAGAAGAGTGCTCTTTTCTATAAAGCAGAGTGTGTTTCTTGTAAGGCGAGCTAGCGTTTGTTTCCCAGTCCTAAATGGAGTGGAATCACATGCAGTTTCTGGTCCTACGAGCAAGAGTTGTTTACTGGTAAGGAAAGTCACTATTGCGCTCCCATTGCCATACACAGTGCAAATAGCCTTCCCGTCTGTTCCCAGCAAGTACAGTGTATTGGACTGAAGAGGAGCTACTGTTCTTCTCAGTTTCCTAAGCAGAGTTGAACTAGATATGGCCCGTGTGTTTAGGAAGTACAGTTCCTTTTTTCTGAGCAAGCTCACTGTTCTGGCCCTATAGGAAACACAGTAGAGTAGAAGAGTTCTCTTTTCTCAAAAGCAGAGTGTGTTTCTTGAAAAGCGAGCTAGAGTTTGTTTCCCAGTCCTAAATGGAGTTGAATCACATGCAGTTTCTGGTCCTACGAGCAAGAGTTGTTTTCTGGTAAGAAGAGTCACTATTGTTTTGCCATTGCCCTACACAGGACATATAGCACTTACGTCTGTTCCCAGCAAGTACAGTGTATTGGACTGAAGAAGATCTACTGTTCTTGTCAGGTTCCTAAGCAGACTTGAACGAGATATTGCCGTGTGTGTAGGAACCACAGTTTTTTTGTTCTGAGAAAGCTCACTTTCCGGAAGATATAGGAAACACAGTAGAGTAGAAGAGTGCTCTTTTCTCAAAAGCAGAGTGTGTTTCATGTAAGGCGAGCTAGCATTTGTTTCCCAGTCCTAAATGGATTTGAGTCACATGCAGTTTTTGTTCCTATGAGCAAGAGTTGTTTTTGGTAAGAAGATTCACTATTGCGTTGCCATTGCCATACAAAGGACAAATATCACTGGCATCTGTTCACAGCAACTACAGTGTATTGGACTGAAGAGGATCTACTGTTCTTATCAGGTTCCTAAGCAGAATTGAACTAGATATAGCCGTGTGTGTAGGAAGCACAGTTCTTTTGTTCTGAGCAAGCTCACTGTTCTGACCCAAAAGGAAACACAGTAGAGTAGAAGAGTGCTCTTTTCTCAAAAGCAGAGTGTGTTTTTTGTAAGGCAAGCTATCGTTTGTTTCCCAGTCCTAAATGGAGTTGAATCACATGCAGTTTCTGGTCCTACGAGCAAGAGTTGTTTTCTGGTAAGGAAAGTCACTATTGTGCTCCCTTTGCCATACACAGTGCAAATAGCACTCGCGTCTGTTCCCAGCAAGTACAGTGTATCGGACTGAAGAGGAGCTACTGTTCTTGTCAGTTTCCTAAGCAGAGTTGAACTAGATATGGCCCATGTGTTTAAGAAGCACAGTTCTTTTGTTCTGAGCAAGCTCACTGTTCTGGACCTATAGGAAACACAGTAGAGTAGAAGAATGCTCTTTTCTATAAAGCAGAGTGTGTTTCTTGTAAGGCGAGCTCGCGTTTGTTTCCCAGTCCTAAATGGATTTGAGTCACATGCAGTTTTTGGTCCTATGTGCAAGAGTTGTTTTCTGGTAAGAAGAGTCACTATTGTGCTCTAAATGCCATACACAGTGCAAATAGCACTCGCGTCTGTTCCCAGCATGTACAGTGTATTGGACTGAATAGGAGCTACTGTTCTTGTCAGTTTCCTAAGCAGAGTTGAACTAGATATGGTCCATGTGTGTAGGAAGCACAGTTCTTTTGTTCTGAGCAAGCTCACTGTTTGGAACCCATAGGAAGCACAGTAGAGTAGAAGAGTGCTCTTTTCTAAAAAGCAGAGAGTGTTTTTTGTAAGGCAAGCTAGCATTTGTTTCCCAGTCCTAAATGGCGTTGAATCACATGCAGTTTGTGTTCCTACGAGCAAGAGTTGTTTTCTGGTAAGGAGAGTCACTATTGCGCTGTCATTGCCATACACAGGGCAAATAGCACTCGCGTCTGTTCCCAGCAAGTACAGTGTATCGGACTGAAGAGGAGCTACTGCTCTTGTCAGTTTCCTAAGCAGAGTTGAACTGCATATTGTCCGTGTGTGTAGGAAGCACAGTTCTTTTGTTCTGAGCAAGCTCACTGTTTGGACCCCATAGGAAACACAGTAGAGTAGAAGAGTGCTCTTTTCTCTAAAGCAGAGTGTGATTCTTGTAAGGCGAGCTATCGTTTGTTCCGCAGTCCTAAATGGAGTTGAATCCCATGCAGTTTCTGGTACTACGAGCAAGAGTTGTTTTCTGGTAAGAAGATTCACTATTGTGCTGCCATTGCCATACACAGGACAAATAGCACAGGCATCTGTTCGCAGCAACTACAGTGTATTGCACTGAAGAGGATCTACTGCTCTTGTCAGGTTCTTAAGCAGAATTGAACTAGATATGGCCGTGTGTGTAGGAAGCACAGTTCTTTTGTTCTCAGCAAGCTCACTGTTCGGACCCAAAAGGAAACACAGTAGAGTAGAAGAGTGCTCTTTTCTCAAAAGCAGAGTGTGTTTTTTGTAAGGGAAGCTATCGTTTGTTTCCCAGTACTAAATGGAGTTGAATCACATGCAGTTTCTGGTCCTACGAGCAAGAGTTGTTTTCTGGTAAGGAAAGTCACTATTGTGCTCCCTTTGCCATACACAGTGCAAATAGCACTCGCGTCTGTTCCCAGCAAGTACAGTGTATCGGACTGAAGAGGAGCTACTGTTCTTGTCAGTTTCCTAAGCAGAGTTGAACTAGATATGGCCCATGTGTTTAAGAAGCACAGTTCTTTTGTTCTGAGCAAGCTCACTGTTCTGGCCCTATAGGAAACACAGTAGAGTAGAAGTGTGCTCTTTTCTCTAAAGCAGAGTGTGTTTCTTGTAAGGTGAGCTAGCTTTTGTTTCCCAGTCCTAAATGGAGTTGAACCACATGCAGTTTCTGGTCCTACAAGCAAGAGTTGTTTTCTGGTATAAAGAGTCACTATTGCGCTGCCTTTGCCATACACAGGACAAATAGCACTGGCGTCTGTTCCCAGCAAGTACAGTGTATTGGACTGAAGAGGATCTACTGTTCTTGTCACGTTCCTAAGCAGAATTGAACTAGATATGGCCCGTGTGTGTAGGAAGCACCGTTCTTATGTTCTGAGCAAGCTCATTGTTCTGGCCCTACAGGAAACACAGTAGAGTAGAAGAGTGCTCTTTTCTCAAAGCAGAGTGTGTTTCTTGTAAGGCGAGCTAGCGTTTGTTTCCTAGTCCTAAATGGAGTTGAATCACATGCAGTTTCTGGTCCTACGAACAAGAGTTTTTTTCTGGTAAGGAAAGTCACTATTGTGCTCCCATTGCCCTACACAAGGCAAATAGCACTCGCGTCTTTTCCCAGCAAGTACAGTGTATTGGACTGAAGAGGAGCTACTGTTCTTGTCAGTTTCCTAAGCAGAGTTGAACTAGATATGGTCCGTGTGTGTAGGAAGCACAGTTCTCTTGTTCTGAGCAAGCTCACTGTTTGGACACCATAGGAAACACAGTAGAGTAGAAGAGTGCTCTTTTTTCTAAAGCAGAGTGTGTTTCTTGTAAGGTGAGCTCACGTTTGTTTCCCAGTCCTAAATGGAGTTGAGTCACATGCAGTTTTTTTTCCTACGAGCAAGAGTTGTTTTCTGGTAAGACGAGTCACTATTGTGTTGCAATTGACATACACAGTGCAAATAGCACTCGCGTCTTTTCCCTGCATGTAAAGTGTATTGGACTGAAGAGGAGCTACTGTTCTTGTCAGTTTCCTAAGCAGAGTTGAACTAGATATGGCCCGTGTGTGTAGGAAGCACAGTTCTTTCGTTCTGAGCAAGCTCACTGTTCGGACCCCATAGGAAACACAGTAGAGTAGAAGAGTGCTCTTTTCTCAAAAGCAGAGTGTGTTTCATGTAAGGCGAGCTAGCATTTGTTTCCCAGTCCTAAATGGAGTTGAATCACATGCAGTTTCTGGTCCTACGAGCAAGAGTTTTTTCCTGGTAAGAAGAGTCACTATTGCGCTGCCATTGCCATACACAGGACAAATAGCACTGGCGTCTGTTCCCAGCAAGTACAGTGTATTGGACTGAAGAGGATCTACTGTTCTTGTCAGGTTCCTAAGCAGACTTGAACTAGATACGGCCTTGTGTGTAGGAAGCACAGTTTTTTTTTTTCTGAGCAAGCTCACTTTTCGGTACACATAGGAAACACAATAGAGTAGAAGAGTGCTCTTTTCTCAAAAGCAGAGTGTGTTTCATGTAAGGCGAGCTAGCACTTGTTTCCCAGTCCTAAATGGAGTTGAATCACATGCAGTTTCTGGTCCTATGAGCAAGAGTTGTTTTCTGGTAAGGAAAGTCACTATTGCTCTCACAGTGCCATACACAGTGCAAATAGCACTCGTGTCTGTATCGGACTGAAGAGGAGCTACTGTTCGTGTCAGTTTCTTAAGCAGAGTTGAACTAGTTATGGCCCGTGTGTAGGAAGAACAGTTATTTTGTTTTGAGCAAGCTCACTGTTCTGGCCCTGTAGGAAACACAGTAGTGTTGAAGAGTGCTCTTTTCTCTAAAGCAGAGTGTGCTTCTTGTAAGGCGAGCTAGCGTTTGTTTCCCAGTCAAAAATGGAGTTGAATCACATGCAGTTTCTAGTCCTAAGAGCATGAGTTGTTTTATGGTAAGAAGAGTCACTATTGCGCTGCCATTGCCATACACAGGACAAATAGCACTGGCGTCTGTTCCCAGCAAGTACAGTGTATTGGACTGAAGAGGATCTACTGTTCTTGTCAGGTTCCTAAGCAGAATTGAACTAGATATGGCCGTGTGTGTAGGAAGCACAGTTCTTTTGTTCTGAGCAAGCTCACTGTTTGGACACCATAGGAAACACAGTAGAGTAGAAGAGTGCTCTTTTCTCAAATGCAGAGTGTGTTTCTTGTAAGGCGAGCTAGCGTTTGTTTCCCAGTCCTAAATGGAGTTGAATCACATGCAGTTTCTGGTCCTAAGAGCAAGAGTTGATTTCTGGTAAGGAAAGTCACTATTGCGCTCCCCTTGGAATACGTAGTGCAAATAGCTCTCGCGTCTGTTCCCAGCAAGTACAGTGTATCGGACTGAAGAGGAGCTACTGTTCTTGTCAGTTTCCTAAGCAGAGTGGAACTAGATATGGCCCGTGTGTAGGAAGCACAGTTCTTTTGTTCTGAGCAAGCTCACTGTTCTGGCCCTACAGGAAACACAGTAGAGTAGAAGAGTGCTCTTTTCTCAAAAGCAGAGTGTGTTTTTGTAAGGCGAGCTAGCGTTTGTTTCCTAGTCCTAAATGGAGTTGAATCACATGCAGTTTCTGGTCCTACGAACAAGAGTTGTTTTCTGGTAAGGAAAGTCACTATTGCGCTCCCATTGCCCTACACCAGACAAATAGCACTCGCGTCTTTTCCCAGCAAGTACAGTGTATTGGACTGAATAGGAGCTACTCTTCTTGTCAGTTTACTAAGCAGAGTTGAACTAGATATGGTCCGTGTGTCTAGGAAGCATAGTTCTTTTGTTCTGAACAAGCTCACTGTTTGGACCCCATAGGAAACACAGTAGAGTAGAAGAGTGCTCTTTTCTATAAAGCAGAGTGTGTTTCTTGTAAGGCGAGCTAGCGTTTGTTTCCCAGTCCTAAATGGAGTGGAATCACATGCAGTTTCTGGTCCTACGAGCAAGAGTTGTTTACTGGTAAGGAAAGTCACTATTGCGCTCCCATTGCTATACACAGTGCAAATAGCCTTCCCGTCTGTTCCCAGCAAGTACAGTGTATTGGACTGAAGAGGAGCTACTGTTCTTCTCAGTTTCCTAAGCAGAGTTGAACTAGATATGGCCCGTGTGTTTAGGAAGTACAGTTCCTTTTTTCTGAGCAAGCTCACTGTTCTGGCCCTATAGGAAACACAGTAGAGTAGAAGAGTTCTCTTTTCTCAAAAGCAGAGTGTGTTTCTTGAAAAGCGAGCTAGAGTTTGTTTCCCAGTCAGAAATGGAGTTGAATCACACGCAGTTTCTGGTTAAGAGCAAGAGTTGTTTTCTGGTAAGAAGAGTCACTATTGCCCTCCCATTGCCATAGTCAGTGCAAATAGCACTCGCGTCTGTTCCCAGCAAGTACAGTGTATTGGACTGAAGAGAAGCTACTGTTCTTGTCAGTTTCCTAAGCAGAGTTGAAGTAGATATGGCCGTGTGTGTAAGAAGCACAGTTCTTTAGTTCTGTGCAAGCTCACTGTTCTGGCCCGGTAGGAAACACAGTAGAGTAGAAGAGTGCTCTTTTCTCAAAAGCAGAGAGTGTTTCTTGTAAGGCGACCTAGTGTTTGTTTCCCAGTCAGAAATGGAGTTGAATTAGATGCAGTTTCTGGTCCTACAAGCAAGAGCTGTTTTCTAGTATGAAGAGTCACCATTGTGATCCATTTGCTACACAGTGCAAATAGCACTCGGTGCTGTTCACAGCAAGTACAGTGTATTGGACTGAAGAGAAGCTACTGTTCTTGTCAGTTTCCTAAGCAGAGTTAAAGTAGATATGGCCATGTGTATCAAGCACAGTTCTTTTGTTCTGAGCAAGCTCACTGTTCTGGACCTATAGAAAACACAGTAGAGTAGAAGAGAGATCTTTTCTCAAAAGCAGAGTGTGTTTCTTGAAAGGCGAGCTTGTGTTTGTTTCCCAGTCAGAAATGGAGTTGAATCACATGCAGTTTCTGGTCCTATGAGCAAGAGTTGTTTTCTGGTAAGAAGAGTCACAATTGTGATCCATTTGCCACACAGTGCAAATTGCACTCCCGTCTGTTCACAGCAAGTACAGTGTATTGGACTGAAGAGAAGCTACTGTTCTTGTCAGTTTCCTAAGCTGAGTTGAAGTAGATATGGTCCGTGTGTGTAGGAAGCACAGTTCTTTCGTTCTGAGCAAGCTCACTGTTCTGGCCCTATAGAAAACACAGTAGAGTAGAAGAGTGCTCTTTTCTGAAAAGCAGAGTGTGTTTCTTGTAAGGCGAGCTAGTGTTTGTTTCCCAGTCAGAAATCAAGTGGAATCACATGTAGTTTCTGGTCCTACTAGCAAGAGTTGTTTTCTGGTAAGAAGAGTCACTTTTGTGATCCATTTGCCACACAGTGCAAATTGCACTCCCTTCTGTTCCCAGCAAGTACAGTGTATTGGCCTGAAGAGAAGCTTCTTTTCTTGTCAGTATCCTGCGCAGAGTTGAAGTAGATATGGCCCGGGTGTAGGAAGCACAGTTCTTTTGTTCTCAGCAAGATCACTGTTCTGGCCCTATAGGAAACACAAGAGTAGAAGAGTGCTCTTTTCTCAAAAGCAGAGTGTGTTTCTTGTAAGGCGAGCTAATGTTTGTTTCCCAGTCAGAAATGGATTTGAATCACCTGCAGTTTCTGGTCCTACTAGGAAGAGTTGTTTTCTGGTAAGAAGTGTCACTGTTGCCATCCATTTGCCACACAGAGCAAAGAGCACTCTCGTCTGTTCCCAGCAAGTACAGTGTATTGGACTGAAGAGGAGCTACTGTTCTTCTCAGGCTCCTAAGCAGAGTTGAAGTAGATATGGCCCGTGTGTTTAGGAAGTACAGTTCCTTTTTTCTGAGCAAGCTCACTGTTCTGGCCCTATAGGAAACACAGTAGAGTAGAAGAGTGCTCTTTTCTCAAAAGCAAAGTGTGACTCTTGTAAAGCGAGCTAGAGTTTGTTTCCCAGTCCTAAATGGAGTTGAATCACATGCAGTTTCTGGTCCTATGAGCAAGAGTTGTTTTCTGGTAAGAAGAGTCACTATTGCGCTGCCATTGCCCTACACAGGACATATAGCACTGGCGTCTGTTCCCAGCAAGTACAGTGTATTGGACTGAAGAAGATCTACTGTTCTTGTCAGGTTCCTAAGCAGACTTGAACGAGATATGGCCGTGTGTGTAGGAAGCACAGTTTTTTTGTTCTGAGCAAGCTCACTTTTCGGAACACATAGGAAACACAGTAGAGTAGAAGAGTGCTCTTTTTTGAAAAGCAGAGTGTTTTTCTTGTAAGTCGAGCTAGCGTTTGTTTCCCAGTCCTAAATAAAGTTTAGTCACATGCAGTTTTTTGTCCTATGAGCAAGAGTTGTTTTCTGGTAAGACAAGTCACTATTGTGCTCCAATTGCCATACACAGTGCAAATAGCACTCGCGTCTGTTCCCCTCAAGTACCGTGTATTCGACTGAAGAGGAGCTACTGTTCTTGTTTGTTTCCTAAGCAGAGTTGAACTAGATATGGCCCGTGTGTGTAGGAAGCACAGTTCTTTTGTTCTCAGCAAGCTCACTCTTTGGACCCCATAGGAAACACAGTAGAGTAGAAGAGTGCTCTTTTCTCAAAAGCAGAGTGTGTTTCATGTAAGGCGAGCTAGCATTTGTTTCCCAGTCCTAAATGGAGTTGAATCACATGCAGTTTCGCCTCCTACGAGCAAGAGTTGTTTTCTGGTAAGGAAAGTCACTATTGCACTCCCATTGCCAGACACAGTGCAAATAGCACTCACGTCTGTTCGCAGCAAGTACAGTGTATTGGACTGAACAGGATCTACTGTTCTTGTCAGGTTCCTAAGCAGAATTGAACTAGATATGGCCGTGTGTGTAGGAAGCACACTTCTTTCGTTCTGAGCAAGCTCACTCTTTGCACCCCATAGGAAACACAGTAGAGTAGAAGAGTGCTCTTTTCTCAAAAGCAGAGTGTGTTTTTGTAAGGCAAGCTATCGTTTGTTTCCCAGTCCTAAATGGAGTTGAATCACATGCAGTTTCTGGTCCTACGAGCAACAGTTGTTTTCTGATAAGGAAAGTCACTATTGCGCTCCCATTGCCATACACAGGGCAAATAGCACTCGCGTCTTTTCCCAGCAAGTACAGTGTATTGGACTGAACAGGAGCTACTGTTCTTGTCAGTTTCCTAAGCAGAGTTGAACTACATATGGTCCTTGTGTGTAGGAAGCACAGTTCTTTTGTTCTGAGCAAGCTCACTGTTTGGACCCCATAGGAAACACAGTAGAGTAGAAGAGTGCTCTTTTCTGTAAAGCAGAGTGTGTTTCTTGTAAGGCGAGCTCGCGTTAGTTTCCCAGTCCTGAATGGAGTGGAATCACATGCAGTTTCTGGTCCTACGAGCAAGAGTTGTTTTCTGGTAAGAAGATTCACTTTTGCGCTGCCATTGCCATACACAGGACAAATAGCACTGGCATCTGTTCGCAGCAACTACAGTGTATTGGACTGAAGAGGAGCTACTGCTCTTGTCAGTTTCCTAAGCAGAGTTGAACTAGATATGGTCCATGTGTGTAGGAAGTACAGTTCTTTTGTTCTGAACAAGGTCACTGTTTGGACCCCATAGGAAACACCGTAGAGTAGAAGAGTGCTCTTTTCTCAAAGGCAGAGTGTGTTTCTTGTAAGGCGAGCTAGCTTTTGTTTCCCAGTCCTAAATGGAGTGGAATCACATGCAGTTTCTGGTTCTACGAGCAAGAGTTGTTTTACGGTAAGAATAGTCACTATTGTGCTGCCATTGCCATACACAGGACAAATAGCACTGTCTTCTGTTCCCAGCAAGTACAGTGTATTGGACTGAAGAGGATCTACTGTTCTTGTCAGGTTCCTAAGCAGAATTGAACTAGTTATGGCCGTGTGTGTAGGAAGCACAGTTCTTTTGTTCTGAGCAAGCTCACTGTTCAGACCCCATAGGAAACACAGTAGAGTAGAAGAGTGCTCTTTTCTCAAAACCAGAGTGTGTTTCTTGTAAGGCAAGCTAGCGTTTGTTTCCTAGTCCTAAAAGGAGTTGAATCACAAGCAGTTTCTGGTCCTACGAACAAGAGTTGTTTTCTGGTAAGGAAAGTCACATTGCGCTCCCTTTGCCACACACAGTGCAAATAGCACTTCGTCTGTTCCCAGCAAGTACAGTGTATTGGACTGAATAGGTGCTGCTGTTCTTGTCAGTTTCCTAGGCAGAGTTGAACTAGATAATATCCGTGTGTGTAGGAAGCACAGTTCTTTTGTCCTGAGCAAGCTCACTGTTTGGACCCCATAGGAAACACAGTAGAGTAGAAGAGTGCTCTTTTCTCTAAAGCAGAGTGTGTTTCTTGTAAGGCAAGCTAGCTTTTGTTCCACAGTCCTAAATGGAGTTGAGTCCCATGCAGTTTCTGGTACTACGAGCAAGAGTTGTTTTCTGGTAAGAAGATTCACTATTGCGCTGCCATTGCCATACACAGGACAAATAGCACTGGCATCTGTTTGCAGAAACTACAGTGTATTGGACTGAAGAGGATCTACTGCTCTTGTCAGGTTACTAAGCAGAATTGAACTAGATATGGCCGTGTGTGTAAGAAGCACAGTTCTTTTCTTCTGAGCAAGCTCACTGTTCGGACACAAAAGGAAACACAGTAGAGTAGAAGAGTGCTCTTTTCTCAAAAGCAGAGTGTTTTTTTTGTAAGGCAAGCTATCGTTTGTTTCCCAGTCCTAAATGGAGTTGAATCACATGCAGTTTCTGGTCCTACGAGCAAGAGTTGTTTTCTGGTAAGGAAAGTCACTATTGTGCTCCCTTTGCCATACACAGTGCAAATAGCAATCGCATCTGTTCCCAGCAAGTACAGTGTATCAGACTGAAGAGGAGCTACTGTTCTTGTCAGTTTCCTAAGCAGAGTTGAACTAGATATGGCCCGTGTGTTTAGGAAGCACAGTTATTATGTTCTGAGCAAGATCACTGTTCTGGCCCTATAGGAAACACAGTAGAGTAGAAGAGTGCTCTTTTCAATAAAGCAGAGTGTGTTTCTTGTAAGGCAAGCTTGCGTTTGTTTCCCAGTCCTAAATGGATTTGAGTCACAGGCAGTTTTTGGTCCTATGAGCAAGAGTTGTTTTCTGGTAAGAAGATTCACTATTGCGCTGCCATTTCCATACATAGGACAAATAGCACTGGCATCTGTTCGCAGCAATTACAGTGTATTGGACTGAAGAGTATCTCCTGTTCTTGTCAGGTTCCTAAGCAGAATTGAACTAGATATGGCCGTGTGTGTAGGAAGCACAGTTCTTTTGTTCTGAGCAAGCTCACTGTTCGGACCCAAAAGGAAACACAGTAGAGTAGAAGATTGCTCTTTTCTCAAAAGCAGAGTGTGTTTTTTGTAAGGCAAGCTATCGTTTGTTTCCCAGTCCTAAATGGAGTTGAATCACATGCAGTTTCTGGTCCTACGAGCAAGAGTTGTTTTCTGGTAAGGAAAGTCACTATTGCGCTCCCTTTGCCATACACAGTGCAAATAGCACTCGCGTCTGTTCCCAGCAAGTACAGTGTATCGGACTGAAGAGGAGCTACTGTTCTTGTCAGTTTCCTAAGCAGAGTTGAACTAGATATGGCCCGTGTGTTTAGGAAGCACAGTTATAATGTTCTGAGCAAGCTCACTGTTCTGACCCTATAGGAAACACAGTAGAGTAGAAGAGTGCTCTTTTCTATAAAGCAGAGTGTGTTTCTTGTAAGGCGAGCTCACGTTTGTTTCACAGTCCTAAATGGATTTGAGTCACATGCAGTTTTTGGTCCTATGAGCAAGAGTTGTTTTCTGGTAAGAAGAGTCACTATTGTGCTCCAAATGCCATACACAGTGCAAATAGCACTCGCGTCTGTTCCCAACATGTACAGTGTATTGGACTGAATAGGAGCTACTGTTCTTGTCAGTTTCCTAAGCAGAGTTGAACTAGATAAGGACCGTTTGTGTGTAGAAAGCACAGTTCTTATGTTCTGAGCAAGCTCACTGTTCTGGCACTATGAGAAACACAGTAGAGTAGAAGAGTGCTCTTTTCTCAAAAGCAGAGTGTGTTTCTTGTAAGGCGAGCTAACATTTGTTTCCCAGTCCTAAATGGCGTTGAATCACATGCAGTGTGTGGTCCTACGAGCAACAATTGTTTTCTGGTAAGGAAAGCAACTATTGCGCTCTCATTGCCATACACAGTGCAAATAGCACTCGCGTCTGTTCCCAGCAAGTACAGTATATAGGACTGAAGAGGAGCTACTGTTCTTGTCAGTCTCCTAAGCAGAGTTGAACTAGATATGGCCCGTGTGTCTAGGAAGCACAGTTCATTTGTTCTGAGCAAGCTCACTGTTCTGGCCCTAGAGGAAACACAGTAGAGTAGAAGAGTGCCCTTTTCTCAAAAGCAGAGTGTGTTTCTTGTAAGGCGAGCTAGCGTTTGTTTCCCAGTCCTAAATGGAGTTGAGTCACATGTAGTTTTTTGTCCTACGAGCAAGAGTTGTTTTCTGGTAAGAAGAGTCACTATTGTGCTCCAATTGCCATACACAGTGCAAGTAGCACTCGCGTCTGCTCTCAGCAAGTACAGTGTATAAGACTGAAGAGGAGCTACTGTTCTTGTCAGTTTCCTAAGAGGAGTTGAACTAGATATGGCCTGTGTGTGTAGGAAGCACAGTTATTATGTTCTGAGCAAGCTCACTGTTTGGACCCAATAGGAAACACAGTAGAGTAGAAGAGTGCTCTTTTCTCAAAAGCAGAGAGTGTTTCATGTAAGGCGAGCTAGCATTTCTTTCCCAGTCCTAAACGGAGTTGAATCACATGCAGTTTCTGGTCCTACGAGCAAGAGTTGTTTTCTGGTAAGGAAAGTCACTATTGCGTTCCCATTGCTATACACAGTGCAAATAGCACTCGCGTCTGTTCCCAGCAAGTACAGTGTATCGGACTGAAGAGGAGCTACTGTTCTTGTCAGTTTCCTAAGCAGAGTTGAACTAGATATGGCCCGTGTGTAGGAAGCACAGTTCTTTTGTTCTGAGCAAGCTCACTGTTTTGGCCCTAGAGGAAACACAGTAGAGTAGAAGAGTGCTCTTTTCTCTAAAGCAGATTGTGTTTCTTGTAAGGCGAGCTAGCGTTTGTTTCCCAGTCCTAAATGGAGTTGAATCACATGCAGTTTCTGGTCCTACGAGCAAGAGTTGTTTTATGATAAGAAAAGTCACTATTGCGCTACCATTGTCATACACAGGACAAATAGCACTGGCGTCTGTTCCCAGCAGTACAGTGTATTGGACTGAAGAGGAGCTACTGTTCTTGTCAGGTTCCTAAGCAGAATTGAACTAGATATGGCTGTGTGTGTAGGAAGCACAGTTCTTTTGTTCTGAGAAAGCTCACTGTTCGGACCCCATAGGAAACACAGTAAAGTAGAAGAGTGCTCTTTTCTCTAAAGCAGAGTGTGTTTCTTGTAAGGCGAGCTAGCGTTTGTTTCCCAGACCTAAATGGAGTTGAGTCACATGCAGTTTTTTGTCCTACGAGCAAGAGTTGTTTTCTGGTAAGACGAGTCACTATTGTGCTCCAATTGCCATACACAGTGCAAATAGCACTCGTGTCTCTTCCCCGCAAGTACAGTGTATTGGACTGAAGAGGAGCTACTGTTCTTGTCAGTTTCCTAAGCAGAGTTGAACTAGATATGGTCGATGTGTGTAGGAAGCACAGTTGTTTTGTTCTGAGCAAGCTCACTGTTTGGACCCCATAGGAAACACATTAAAGTAGAAGAGTGCTCTTTTCTCAGAAGCAGAGCGTGTTTCTTGTAAGGCGAGCTAGCATTTGTTTCCCAGTCCTAAATGGCGTTGAATCACATGCAGTGTGTGGTCCTACGAGCAAGAGTTGTTTTCTGGTAAGGAAAGTCACTATTGCGCTCCCTTTGCCATACACAGTGCAAATAGCACTCGCGTCTGTTCCAGCAAGTACAGTGTATCGGACTAAAGAGGAGCTACTGTTCTTGTCATTTTCCTAAGCAGAGTTGAACTAGATATGGTCCATGTGTGTAGGAAGCACAGTTCTTTTTTCTGAGCAAGCTCACTGTTTGGACCCCATAGGAAACATAGTAGAGAAGAAGAGTACTCTTTTCTCAAAAGCAGAGTGTTTCATGTAAGGCGAGCTCGCATTTGTTTCCCAGTCCTAAACGGAGTTGAATCACATGCAGTTTCTGGTCCTACGAGCAAGAGTTGTTTTCTGGTAAGGAAAGTCACTATTGCGCTCCCATTGCCATACACAGTGCAAATAGCCCTGGCGTCTCTTCCCAGCAAGTACAGTGTATCGGACTGAAGAGGAGCTACTCTTCTTGTCAGTTTCCTAAGCAGAGTTGAACTAGATAAGGACCGTGTGTGTAGAAAGCACAGTTCTTATGTTCTGAGCAAGCTCACTGTTCTGGCCCTATGGGAAACACAGTAGAGTAGAAGAGTGCTCTTTTCTCTAAAGCAGAGTGTGTTTCTTGTAAGGCGAGCTAGCGTTTGTTTCCTAGTCCTAAATGGTGTTAAATCACATGCAGTTTCTGTTCCTACGAACAAGAGTTGTTTTCTGGTAAGGAAAGTCACTATTGCGCTGCCATTGCCATACACAGGGCAAATAGCACTCGCGTCTTTTCCCAGCAAGTACAGTGTATTGGACTGAATAGGAGCTACTGTTCTTGTCAGTTTCCTAAGCAGAGTTGAACTACATATGGTCCTTGTGTATAGGAAGCACAGTTCTTTTGTTCTGAGCAAGCTCACTCTTTGGACCCCATAGGAAACACAGTAGAGTAGAAGAGTGCTCTTTTCTCTAAAGCAGAGTGTGTTTCTTGTAAGGCGAGCTAGCGTTTGTTTCCCAGTCCTAAATGGAGTGGATCACATGCAGTTTCTGTCCTACGAGCAAGAGTTGTTTTATGGTAAGAAAAGACACTATTGTGCTGCCATTGCCATACACAGGACAAGTAGCACTGGCGTCTGTTCGCAGCAAGTACAGTGTATTGGACTGAAGAAGATCTATTGTTCTTGTCAGTTTCCTAAGCAGAGTTGAACTAGATATGGTCCTTGTGTGTAGGAAGCACAGTTCTTTGTTCTGAGCAAGCTCACTGTTTGGACCCCATAGGAAACACAGTAGAGTAGAAGAGTGCTCTTTTCTCAAAAGCAGAGAGTGTTTCATGTAAGGCGAGCTAGCATTTGTTTCCCAGTCCTAAACGGAGTTGAATCACATGCAGTTTCTAGTCCTACGAGCAAGAGTTGTTTTCTTGTAAGGAAAGTCACTATTGTGCTCCCATTGCCATACACAGTGCAAATAGCACTCGCGTCTGTTCCCAGCAAGTACAGTGTATCGGACTGAAGAGGAGCTACTGTTCTTGTCAGTTTCCTAAGCAGAGTTGAACTAGATATGGCCCGTGTGTAGGAAGCACAGTTCTTTTGTTCTGAGCAAGCTCACTGTTCTGGCCCAATAGGAAACACAGTAGAGTAGAGGAGTGCTCTTTTCTCTAAAGCAGATTGTGTTTCTTGTAAGGCGAGCTAGCGTTTGTTTCCCAGTCCTATATGTAGTTGAATCACATGCAGTTTCTGGTCCTACGAGCAAGAGTTGTTTTATGATAAGAATAGTCACTATTGCGCTGCCATTGCCATACACAGGACAAATAGCACTGGCTTCTGTTCCCAGCAGTACAGTGTATTGGACTGAAGAGGAGGTACTGTTCTTGTCAGGTTCCTAAACAGAATTGAACTAGATATGGCTGTGTTTGTAGGAAGCACAGTTCTTTTGTTCTGAGCAAGCTCACTGTTTGGACCCAATAGGAAACACAGTAGAGTAGAAGAGTGCTCTTTTCTCAAAAGCAGAGAGTGTTTCATGTAAGGCGATCTAGCATTTCTTTCCCAGTCCTAAACGGAGTTGAATCACATGCAGTTTCTGGTCCTACGAGCAAGAGTTGTTTTCTGGTAAGGAAAGTCACTATTGCGTTCCCATTGCTATACACAGTGCAAATAGCACTCGCGTCTGTTCCCAGCAAGTACAGTGTATCGGACTGAAGAGGAGCTACTGTTCTTGTCAGTTTCCTAAGCAGAGTTGAACTAGATATGGCCCGTGTGTAGGAAGCACAGTTCTTTTGTTCTGAGCAAGCTCACTGTTTTGGCCCTAGAGGAAACACAGTAGAGTAGAAGAGTGCTCTTTTCTCTAAAGCAGATTGTGTTTCTTGTAAGGCGAGCTAGCGTTTGTTTCCCAGTCCTAAATGGAGTTGAATCACATGCAGTTTCTGGTCCTACGAGCAAGAGTTGTTTTATGATAAGAAAAGTCACTATTGCGCTACCATTGTCATACACAGGACAAATAGCACTGGCGTCTGTTCCCAGCAGTACAGTGTATTGGACTGAAGAGGAGCTACAGTTCTTGTCAGGTTCCTAAGCAGAATTGAACTAGATATGGCTGTGTGTGTAGGAAGCACAGTTCTTTTGTTCTGAGAAAGCTCACTGTTCAGACCCCATAGGAAACACAGTAGAGTAGAAGAGTGCTCTTTTCTCAAAAGCAGAGTGTGTTTCTTGTAAGGTGAGCTAGCTTTTGTTTCCCAGACCTAAATGGAGTTGAGTCACAGGAAGTTTTTTGTCCACGAGCAAGAGTTGTTTTCTGGTAAGACGAGTCACTATTGTGCTCCAATTGCCATACACAGTGCAAATAGCACTCGCGTCTCTTCCCCGCAAGTACAGTGTATTGGACTGAAGAGGAGCTACTGTTCTTGTCAGTTTCCTAAGCAGAGTTGAACTAGATATGGTCGATGTGTGTAGGAAGCACAGTTCTTTTGTTCTGAGCAAGCTCACTGTTTGGACCCCATAGGAAACACAGTAAAGTAGAGGAGTGCTCTTTTCTCAGAAGCAGAGCGTGTTTCTTGTAAGGCGAGCTAGCAATTCTTTCCCAGTCCTAAATGGTGTTGAATCACATGCAGTGTGTGGTCCTACGAGCAAGAGTTGTTTTCTGGTAAGGAAAGTCACTATTGCGCTCCCTTTGCCATACACAGTGCAAATAGCACTCGCGTCTGTTCCAGCAAGTACAGTGTATCGGACTAAAGAGGAGCTACTGTTCTTGTCATTTTCTTAAGCAGAGTTGAACTAGATATGGTCCATGTGTGTAGGAAGCACAGTTCTTTTTTCTGAGCAAGCTCACTGTTTGGACCCCATAGGAAACATAGTAGAGAAGAAGAGTACTCTTTTCTCAAAAGCAGAGTGTTTCATGTAAGGCGAGCTCGCATTTGTTTCGCAGTCCTAAACGGAGTTGAATCACATGCAGTTTCTGGTCCTACAAGCAAGAGTTGTTTTCTGGTAAGGAAAGTCACTATTGCGCTCCCATTGCCATACACAGTGCAAATAGCCCTGGCTTCTGTTCCCAGCAAGTACAGTGTATCGGACTGAAGAGGAGCTACTCTTCTTGTCAGTTTCCTAAGCAGAGTTGAACTAGATAAGGACCGTGTGTGAAGAAAGCACAGTTCTTATGTTCTGAGCATGCTCACTGTTCTGGCCCTATTGGAAACACAGTAGAGTAGAAGAGTGCTCTTTTCTCAAATGCAGAGTGTGTTTCTTGTAAGGCGAGCTAGCGTTTGTTTCCTAGTCCTAAATGGTGTTAAATCACATGCAGTTTCTGTTCCTAAGAACAAGAGTTGTTTTCTGGTAAGGAAAGTCACTATTGCGCTGCCATTGCCATACACAGGGCAAATAGCACTCGCGTCTGTTCCCAGCAAGTACAGTGTATTGGACTGAATAGGAGCTACTGTTCTTGTCAGTTTCCTAAGCAGAGTTGAACTACATATGGTCCTTGTGTATAGGAAGCACAGTTCTTTTGTTCTGAGCAAGCTCACTCTTTGGAACCCATAGGAAACACAGTAGAGTAGAAGAGTGCTCTTTTCTCTAAAGCAGAGTGTGTTTCTTGTAAGGCGAGCTAGCGTTTGTTTCCCAGTCCTAAATGGAGTGGATCACATGCAGTTTCTGTCCTACGAGCAAGAGTTGTTTTATGGTAAGAAAAGACACTATTGTGCTGCCATTGCCATACACAGGACAAGTAGCACTGGCGTCTGTTCGCAGCAAGTACAGTGTATTGGACTGAAGAAGATGTATTGTTCTTGTCAGTTTCCTAAGCAGAGTTGAACTAGATATGGTCCATGTGTGTAGGAAGCACAGTTCTTTGTACTGAGCAAGCTCACTGTTTGGACCCCATAGGAAACACAGTAGAGTAGAAGAGTGCTCTTTTCTCAAAAGCAGAGAGTGTTTCATGTAAGGCGAGCTAGCATTTGTTTCCCAGTCCTAAACGGAGTTGAATCACATGCAGTTTCTGGTCCTACGAGCAAGAGTTGTTTTCTTGTAAGGAAAGTCACTATTGTGCTCCCATTGCCATACACAGTGCAAATAGCACTCGCGTCTGTTCCCAGCAAGTACAGTGTATCGGACTGAAGAGGAGCTACTGTTCTTGTCAGTTTCCTAAGCAGAGTTGAACTAGATATGGCCCGTGTGTAGGAAGCACAGTTCTTTTGTTCTGAGCAAGCTCACTGTTCTGGCCCAATAGGAAACACAGTAGAGTAGAGGAGTGCTCTTTTCTCTAAAGCAGACTGTGTTTCTTGTAAGGCGAGCTAGCGTTTGTTTCCCAGTCCTATATGTAGTTGAATCACATGCAGTTTCTGGTCCTACGAGCAAGAGTTGTTTTATGATAAGAATAGTCACTATTGCGCTGCCATTGCCATACACAGGACAAATAGCACTGGCTTCTCTTCCCAGCAGTACAGTGTATTGGACTGAAGAGGAGCTACTGTTCTTGTCAGGTTCCTAAGCAGAATTGAACTAGATATGGCTGTGTGTGTAGGAAGCAAAGTTCTTTTGTTCTGAGAAAGCTCACTGTTCGGACCCCATAGGAAACACAGTAGAGTAGAAGAGTGCTCTTTTCTCAAAAGCAGAGTGTGTTTCTTGTAAGGTGAGCTAGCTTTTGTTTCCCAGACCTAAATGGAGTTGAGTCACAGGCAGTTTTTTGTCCACGAGCAAGAGTTGTTTTCTGGTAAGACGAGTCACTATTGTGCTCCAATTGCCATACACAGTGCAAATAGCACTCGCATCTCTTCCCCGCAAGTACAGTGTATTGGACTGAATAGGAGCTACGGTTCTTGTCAGTTTCGTAAGCAGAGTTGAACTAGATATGGTCGATGTGTGTAGGAAGCACAGTTCTTTTGTTCTGAGCAAGCACACTGTTTGGACACCATATGAAACACAGTAGAGTAGAAGAGTGCTCTTTTCTCAGAAGCAGAGTGTGTTTCTTGTAAGGCGAGCTAGCATTTGTTTCCCAGTCCTAAATGGCGTTGAATCACATGCAGTGTGTGGTCCTACGAGCAAGAGTTGTTTTCTGGTAAGGAAAGTCACTATTGCGCTCCCTTTGCCATACACAGTGCAAATAGCTCTCGCGTCTGTTCCCAGCAAGTACAGTGTATCGGACTGAAGAGGAGCTACTGTTCTTGTCAGTTTCCTAAGCAGAGTTGAACTAGATAAGGACCGTGTGTGAAGAAAGCACAGTTCTTATGTTCTGAGCAAGCTCACTGTTCTGGCCCTATAAGAAACACAGTAGAGTAGAAGAGTGCTCTTTTCTCAAAAGCAGAGTGTGTTTCTTGTAAGGCGAGCTAACATTTGTTTCCCAGTCCTAAATGGCGTTGAATCACATGCAGTGTGTGGTCCTACGAGCAAGAGTTGTTTTCTGGTAAGGAAAGCAACTATTGTGCTCTCATTGCCATACACAGTGCAAATAGCACTCGCGTCTGTTCCCAGCAAGTACAGTATATAGGACTGAAGAGGAGCTACTGTTCTTGTCAGTCTCCTAAGCAGAGTTGAACTAGATATGTCCCGTGTGTCTAGGAAGCACAGTTCATTTGTTCTGAGCAAGCTCACTGTTCTGGCCCTATAGGAAACACAGTAGAGTAGAAGAGTGCCCTTTTCTCTAAAGCAGAGTGTGTTTCTTGTAAGGCGAGCTAGTGTTTGTTTCCTAGAACTAAATGTAGTTGAGTCACATGCAGTTTTTTTGCCTACGAGCAAGAGTTGTTTTCTGGTAAGACGAGTCACTATTGTGCTCCAATTGCGTACACAGTGCAAATAGCACTCTCGTCTGTTCTCAGCAAGCACAGTGTATTGGACTGAGTAGGAGCTACTGTTCTTGTCAGTTTCCTTAGCAGAGTTGAACTAGATATGGTCCATGTGTGTAGGAAGCACAGTTCTTTTGTTCTGAGCAATCTCACTGTTTGGACCCCATAGGAAACACAGTGGCGTAGAAGAGTGCTCTTTTCTCAAAAGCAGAGTGTGTTTCTTGTAAGGCGAGCTAGCGTTTGTTTTCCAGTCCTAAATGTGGTTGAATCACATGCAGTTTCTATTCCTATGAGCAAGAGTTGTTTTCTGGTAAGAAGAGTCACTATTGCGCTCCCATTACCATACACAGGACAAATAGCACTCGCGTTTGTTCCCAGCAAGTACAGTGTATTGGACTGAATAAGAACTACTGTTCTTGTCAGGTTCCTAAGCAGAATTGAACTAGATATGGCCGTGTGTGTAGGAAGCACAGTTCTTTTGTTCTGAGCAAGCTCACTGTTCGGACCCCATAGGAAACACAGTAGAGTAGAAGAGTGCTCTTTTCTCAAAAGCAGAGTGTGTTTTTTGTAAGGCAAGCTATCATTTGTTAGCCAGTCCTAAATGGGGTTGAATCACATGCAGTTTCTGGTCCTACGAGCAAGAGATGTTTTCTGGTAAGGAAAGTCACTATTGTGCTCCCTTTGCCATACACAGTGCAAATAGCACTCGCGTATGTTCCCAGCAAGTACAGTGTATCGGACTGAAGAGGAGCTACTGTTCTTGTCAGTTTCCTAAGCAGAGTTGAACTAGATATGGTCCATGGGTGTAGGAATTACAGTTCTTTTGTTCTGAGTAAGCACACTGTTTGGACCCCATAGAAAACACAGTAGAGTAGAAGAGTGCTCTTTTCTCAAAAGCAGAATGTGTTTCTTGTAAGGCGAGCTAGCGTTTGTTTCCCTGTCCTAAATAGATTTGAATCACATGCAGTTTCTGGTCCTACGAGTAAGAGTTGATTTCTGGTAAAGAAAGTCACTGTTGTGCTCCCATTGCCATACACAGTGCAAATAGCACTCGCGTCTGTTCCCAGCAAGTACAGTGTATCGGACTGAAGAGGAGCTACTGTTCTTGTCAGTTTCCTAAGCAGAGTTGAACTAGATAAGGACCGTGTGTGTAGAAAGCACAGTTCTTATGTTCTGAGCAAGCTCACTGTTCTGGCCCTATAGGAAAGACAGTAGAGTAGAAGAGTGCTCTTTTCTCAAAAGCAGAGTGTGCTTCTTGTAAGGCGAGCTAGCGTTTGTTTTGCAGTCTTAAATGGAGTTGAATCACATGCAGTTTCTGGTCCTACGAACAAGAGTTGTTTTCTGGTAAGGAAAGTCACTATTGTGCTCCCATTGCCATACACAGGGCAAATATCACTCGCGTCTGTTCCCAGCAGTACAGTGTATTGTACTGAAGAGGAGCTACTGTTTTGTCAGGTTCCTAAGCAGAATTGAACTAGATATGGCTGTGTGTGTAGGAAGCACAGTTCTTTTGTTCTGAGAAAGCTCATTGTTCGGACCCCATAGGAAACACAGTAGAGTAGAAGAGTGCTCTTTTCTCTAAAGCAGAGTTTGTTTCTTGTAAGGCGAGCTAGCGTTTGTTTCCTAGAACTAAATGGAGTTGAGTCACATGCAGTTTTTTTGCCTATGAGCAAGAGTTGTTTTCTGGTAAGACGAGTCACTATTGTGCTCCAATTGCCATACACAGTGCAAATAGCACTCTCGTCTCTTCCCCGCCAGTACAGTGTATTGGACTGAGGAGGAGCTACTTTCTTGTCAGTTTCCTAAGCAGAGTTGAACTAGATATGGCCCGTGTGTGCAGGAAGCACAGTTCTTTTGTTCTGAGCAAGCTCACTGTTTGGACCCCATAGGAAACACAGTAGAGTAGAAGCTTGCTCTTTTCTCAGAAGCAGAGTGTGTTTCTTGTAAGGTGAGCTAGCATTTGTTTCCCAGTCCTAAATGGAGTGGAATCACATGCAGTTTCTGGTCCTATGTGCAAGAGTTGTTTTATGGTAAGAAGAGTCACTGTTGTGCTGCCATTGCCATACACAGGACAAATAGCAGCGGCGTCTGTTCGCAGCAAGTACAGTGTATTGGACTGAAGAGGATCTACTGTTCTTGTCAGGTTCCTAAAAAGAATTGAACTAGATATGGCCGTGTGTGTAGGAAGGACAGTTCTTTTGTTCTGAGCAAGCTCACTGTTCGGACCACATAGGAAACACAGTAGATAGAAGAGTGCTCTTTTCTCAAAAGCAGAGTGTGTTTCATGTAAGGCGAGCTAGCATTTGTTTCCCAGTCCTAAACGGAGTTGAATCACATGCAGTTTCTGGTCCTATGAGCAAGAGTTGTTTTATGATAAGAATAGTCACTATTGCGCTGCCATTGCCATACACAGGACAAATAGCACTGGCGTCTGTTCCCAGCAGTACAGTGTATTGGACTGAAGAGGAGCTACTGTTTTGTCAGGTTCCTAAGCAGAATTGAACTAGATATGGCTGTGTGTGTAGGAAGCACAGTTCTTTTGTTCTGAGAAAGCTCATTGTTCGGACCCCAAAGGAAACACAGTAGAGTAGAAGAGTGCTCTTTTCTCTAAAGCAGAGTGTGTTTCTTGTAAGGCGAGCTAGCGTTTGTTTCCTAGAACTAAATGGAGTTGAGTCACATGCAGTTTTTTTGCCTACGAGCAAGAGTTGTTTTCTGGTAAGACGAGTCACTATTGTGCTCCAATTGCCATACACAGTGCAAATAGCACTCTCGTCTCTTCCCCGGAAGTACAGTGTATTGGACTGAAGAGGAGCTACTGTTCTTGTCAGTTTCCTAAGCAGAGTTGAACTAGATATGGTCGATGTGTGTAGGAAGCACAGTTCTTTTGTTCTGAGCAAGCTCACTGTTGGACCCCATAGGAAACACAGTAGAGTAGAAGAGTCCTCTTTTCTCAGAAGCAGAGTATGTTTCTTGTAAGGCGAGCTAGCATTTGTTTCCCAGTCCTAAATGGCGTTGAATCACAAGCAGTGTGTGGTCCTACGAGCAAGAGTTGTTTTCTGGTAAGGAAAGCAACTATTGCGCTCTCATTGCCATACACAGTGCAAATAGCACTCGCGTCTGTTCCCAGGAAGTACAGTGTATTGGACTGAAGAGGAGCTACTGTTCTTGTCAGTCTCCTAAGCAGAGTTGAACTAGATATGGCACGTGTGTCGAGGAAGCACAGTTCATTTGTTCTGAGCAAGCTCACTGTTCTGGCCCTATAGGAAACACAGTAGAGTAGAAGAGTGCTCTTTTTTCAAAAACAGAGTGTGTTTCTTGTAAGGGAGCTAGAGTTTGTTTCCCAGTCCTAAATGGAGTTGAGTCACATGCAGTTTTTTGTCCTATGAGCAAGAGTTGTTTTCTGGTAAGACGAGTCACTATTGTGCTCCTATTGCCATACACAGTGCAAGTAGCACTCGTGTCTGTTCTCAGCAAGTACAGTGTATCGGAATGAAGAGGAGCTACTGTTCTTGTCAGTTTCCTAAGCAGAGTTGAACTAGATATGGCCCGTGTGTGACGGAAGCACAGTTATTATGTTCTGAGCAAGCTCACTGTTCTGGCCCTATAGGAAACACAGTAGAGAAGAAGAGTGCTCTTTTCTCTAAAGCAGAGTGTGTTTCTTGTAAGGCGAGCTCGCGTTTGTTTCCCAGTCCTAAATGGAGTTGAGTCACAGGCAGTTTGTGGTCCTACGAGCAAGAGTTGTTTTCTGGTAAGAAGAGTCACTATTGTGCTCCAAATTCCATACACAGTGCAAATAGCACTCTCGTCTGTTCTTAGCAAGCACAGTGTATTGGACTGAATAGGAGCTACTGTTCTTGTCAGTTTCCTAAGCAGAGTTGAACTAGATATGGTCCATGTGTGTAGGAAGCACAGTTCTTTTGTTCTGAGCAAGCTCACTGTTTGGACCCCAAAGGAAACACAGTGGTGTAGAAGAGTGCTCTTTTCTCAAAAGCAGAGTGTGTTTCTTGTAAGGCGAGCTAGCGTTTGTTTTCCAGTCCTAAATGGGGTTGAATCACATGCAGTTTCTATTCCTATGAACAAGAGTTGTTTTCTGGTAAGAAGAGTCACTATTGCGCTCCCATTACCATACACAGGACAAATAGCACTCGCGTCTGTTCCCAGCAAGTACAGTGTATTGGACTGAATAAGAACTACTGTTCTTGTCAGGATCCTAAGCAGAGTTGAACTAGATATGGCCGTGTGTGTAGGAAGCACAGTTCTTTTGTTCTGAGCAAGCTCACTGTTCGGACCCCATAGGAAACACAGTAGAGTAGAAGAGTGCTCTTTTCTCAAAAGCAGAGTGTGTTTTTTGTAAGGCAAGCTATCATTTGTTTCCCATTCCTAAATGGGGTTGAATCACATGCAGTTTCTGGTCCTACGAGCAAGAGTTGTTTTCTGGTAAGGAAAGTCACTATTGTGCTCCCTTTGCCATACACAGTGCAAATAGCACTCGCGTATGTTCCCAGCAAGTACAGTGTATCGGACTGAAGAGGAGCTACCGCTCTTGTCAGTTTCCTAAGCAGAGTTGAACTAGATATGGTCCATGTGTGTAGGAATTACAGTTCTTTTGTTCTGAGTAAGCTCACTGTTTGGACCCCGTAGGAAACACAGTAGAGTAGAAGAGTGCTCTTTTCTCAAAAGCAGAATGTGTGTCTTGTAAGGCGAGCTAGCGTTTGTTTCCCAGTCCTAAATAGAGTTGAATCACATGCAGTTTCTGGTCCTACGAGCAAGAGTTGTTTTCTGGTATGGAAAGTCACTATTGCGCTCCCATTGCCATACACAGTGCAAACAGCACTCACGTCTGTTCCCAGCAAGTACAGTGTATCGGACTGAAGAGGAGCTACTGTTCTTGTCAGTTTCCTAAGCAGAGTTGAACTAGATAAGGACCGTGTGTGTAGAAAGCACAGTTCTTATGTTCTGAGCAAGCTCACTGTTCTGGCCCTATAGGAAACACAGTAGAGTAGAAGAGTGCTCTTTTCTCAAAAGCAGAGTGTGCTTCTTGTAAGGCGAGCTAGCGTTTGTTTTGCAGTCTTAAATGGAGTTGAATCACATGCAGTTTCTGGTCCTACGAACAAGAGTTGTTTTCTCTAAGGAAAGTCACTAATGCGCTCCCATTGCCATACACAGGGCAAATATCACAAGCGTCTGTTCCCAGCAGTACAGTGTATTGGACTGAAGAGGAGCTACTGTTTTGTCAGGTTCCTAAGCAGAATTGAACTAGATATGGCTGTGTGTGTAGGAAGCACAGTTCTTTTGTTCTGAGAAAGCTCATTGTTCGGACCCCATAGGAAACACAGTAGAGTAGAAGAGTGCTCTTTTCTCTAAAGCAGAGTGTGTTTCTTGTAAGGCGAGCTAGCGTTAGTTTTCCAGACCTAAATGGAGTGGAGTCACATGCAGTTTTTTGTCCTACGAGCAAGAGTTGTTTTCTGGTAAGACGAGTCACTATTGTGCTCCAATTGCCATACACAGTGCAAATAGCTCTCTCGTCTCTTCCCCGCAAGTACAGTGTATTGGACTGAAGAGGAGCTACTGTTCTTGTCAGTTTCAAAGCAGAGTTGACCTAGATATGGTCGATGTGTGTAGGAAGCACAGTTCTTTTGTTCTGAGCAAGCTCACTGTTTGGACCCCATAGGAAACACAGTAGAGTAGAAGAGTGCTCTTTTCTCAGAAGCAGAGTTTGTTTCATGTAAAACGTGCTAGCATTTGTTTCCCAGTCCTAAATGGCGTTGAATCACATGCAGTGTGTGGTCCTACGAGCAAGAGTTGTTTTCTGGTAAGGAAAGTCACTATTGCGCTCTCATTGCCATACACAGTGCAAATAGCACTCGCGTCTGTTCCCAACAAGTACAGTGTATTGGACTGAAGAGGAGCTGCTGTTCTTGTCAGTCTCCTAAGCAGAGTTGAACTAGATATGGCCCGAGTGTCCAGGAAGCACAGTTCATTTGTTCTGAGCAAGCACACTGTTCTGGCTCTATAGGAAACACAGTAGAGTAGAAGAGTGCCCTTTTCTCAAAAGCAGAGTGTGTTTCTTGTAAGGCGAGCTAGAGTTTGTTTCCCAGTCCTAAATGGAGTTGAGTCACATGCAGTTTTTTGTCCTACGAGCAAGAGTTGTTTTCTGGTAAGACGAGTCACTATTGTGCTCCAATTGCCATACACAGTGCAAGTAGCACTCGCGTCTGCTCTCAGCAAGTTCAGTGTATCAGACTGAAGAGGAGCTACTGTTCCTGTCAGTTTCCTAAGCAGAGTTGAACTAGATATGGCCCGTGTGTGTAGGAAGCACAGTTATTATGTTCTGAGCAAGCTCACTGTTCTAGCCCTAGAGGAAACACAGTAGAGTAGAAGAGTGCTCTTTTCTCAAAAGCAGAGTGTGTTTCTTGTAAGGCAAGCTCGTGTTTGTTTCCCAGTCCTAAATGGAGTTGAGTCACAGGCAGTTTTTGGTCCTACGAGCAAGAGTTGTTTTCTGGTCAGAAGAGTCACTATTGCGCTCCAAATGCCATACACAGTGCAAATAGCACTCGCGTCTGTTCCCAGCAAGCACAGTGTATTGGACTGAATAGGAGCTACTGTTCTTGTCAGTTTCCTAAGCAGAGTTGAACTAGATATGGTCCATGTGTGTAGGAAGCACAGTTCTTTTGTTCTGAGCAAGCTCACTGTTTGGACCCCTTAGGAAACACAGTAGAGTAGAAGAGTGCTCTTTTCTCAAAAGCAGAGTGTGTTTCTTGTAAGGCATGCTAGCGTTTGTTTCCCAGTCCTAAATGGAGTTGAATCACATGCAGTTTCTGGTCCTACGAGCAAGAGTTGTTTTCTGGTAAGGAAAGTCACTATTGCTCTCGCATTGCCATACACAGTGCAAATAGCACTCGCGTCTGTTCCCAGCAAGTACAGTGTATCGGACTGAAGAGGAGCTACTGTTCTTGTCAGTTTCCTAAGCAGAGTTGAACTAGATAAGGACCGTGTGTGTAGAAAGCACAGTTCTTATGTTCTGAGCAAGCTCACTGTTCTGGCCCTATAGGAAACACAGTAGAGTAGAAGAGTGCTCTTTTCTCAAAAGCAGAGTGTGTTTCTTGTAAGGCGAGCTAGCGTTTGTTTCCTAGTCCTAAATGGAGTTGAATCACATGGAGTTTCTGGTCTTACGAACAAGAGTTGTTTTCTGGTAAGGAAAGTCACTATTGCGCTCCCATTGCCATACACAGGGTAAATAGCCCTCGCGTCTTTTCCCAGCAAGTACAGTGTATTGGACTGAATAGGAGCTACTGTTCTTGTCAGTTTCCTAAGCAGAGTTGAACTACATATGGTCCTTGTGTGTAGGAAGCACAGTTCTTTTGTTCTGAGCAAGCTCACTGTTTGGACCCCATAGGAAACACAGTAGAGTAGAAGAGTGCTCTTTTCTCTAAAGCAGAGTGTGTTTCTTGCAAGGCGAGCTAGCGTTTGTTTCCCAGTCCTAAATGGAGTGGAATCACATGCAGTTTCTGTCCTACGAGAAAGAGTTGTTTTATGGTAAAAATAGTCACAAATGTGCTGCCATTGCCACACAGAGGACAAATAGCACTGGCGTCTGTTCGCAGCAAGTACAGTGTATTGGACTGAAGAGGATCTACTGTTCTTGTTAGGTTCCTAAGCAGAATTGAACTAGATATGGCCTGTGTGTGTAGGAAGCACAGTTCTTTTGTTCTGAGCAAGCTCACTGTTCGGACCCCATAGGAAACACAGTAGAGTAGAAGAGTGCTCTTTTCTCAAAAGCAGAGTGTATTTTTTGTAAGGAAAGCTATCATTTGTTTCCCAGTCCTAAATGGAGTTGAATCATATGCAGTTTCTGGTCCTACGAGCAAGAGTTGTTTTCTGGTAAGGAAAGTCACTATTGCGCTCCCTTTGCCATACACAGTGCAAATAGCACTCGCGTCTGTTCCAGCAAGTACAGTGTATCGGACTAAAGAGGAGCTACTGTTCTTGTCATTTTCCTAAGCAGAGTTGAACTAGATATGGTCCATGTGTGTAGGAAGCACAGTTCTTTTTTCTGAGCAAGCTCACTGTTTGGACCCCATAGGAAACATAGTAGAGTAGAAGAGTGCTCTTTTCTCAAAAGCAGAGTGTTTCATGTAAGGCGAGCTAGCATTTGTTTCCCAGTCCTAAACGGAGTTGAATCACATGCAGTTTCTGGTCCTACGAGCAAGAGTTGTTTTCTGGTAAGGAAAGTCACTATTGCGCTCCCATTGCCATACACAGTGCAAATAGCCCTGGCGTCTGTTCCCAGCAAGTACAGTGTATCGGACTGAAGAGGAGCTACTCTTCTTGTCAGTTTCCTAAGCAGAGTTGAACTAGATAAGGACCGTGTGTGTAGAAAGCACAGTTCTTATGTTCTGAGCAAGCTCACTGTTCTGGCCCTATTGGAAACACAGTAGAGTAGAAGAGTGCTCTTTTCTCAAAAGCAGAGTGTGTTTCTTGTAAGGCGAGCTAGCGTTTGTTTCCTAGTCCTAAATGGTGTTAAATCACATGCAGTTTCTGTTCCTAAGAACAACAGTTGTTTTCTGGTAAGGAAAGTCACTATTGCGCTGCCATTGCCATACACAGGGCAAATAGCACTCGCGTCTTTTCCCAGCAAGTACAGTGTATTGGAGAATGGGAGCTACTGTTCTTGTCAGTTTCCTAAGCAGAGTTGAACTACATATGGTCCTTGTGTATAGGAAGCACAGTTCTTTTGTTCTGAGCAAGCTCACTTTTTGGACCCCATAGGAAACACAGTAGAGTAGAAGAGTGCTCTTTTCTCTAAAGCA
This sequence comes from Peromyscus eremicus, assembly GCF_949786415.1. NCBI lineage: Eukaryota > Metazoa > Chordata > Mammalia > Rodentia > Cricetidae > Peromyscus > Peromyscus eremicus. Next base: position 87,239 of record NW_026735984.1, read on the forward strand.
GAGTGTGTTTCTTGTAAGGCGAGCTAGCGTTTGTTTCCCAGTCCTAAATGGAGTGGATCACATGCAGTTTCTGTCCTACGAGCAAGAGTTGTTTTATGGTAAGAAAAGACACTATTGCGCTCCCATTGCCATACACAGTGCAAATAGCACTCTCGTCTGTTCCCAGCAAGTACAGTGTATCGGACTGAAGAGGAGCTACTGTTCTTGTCAGTTTCCTAAGCAGAGTTGAACTAGATATGGCCCGTGTGTAGGAAGCACAGTTCTTTTGTTCTGAGCAAGCTCACTGTTCTGGCCCTATAGGAAACACAGTAGAGTAGAGGAGTGCTCTTTTCTCTAAAGCAGATTGTGTTTCTTGTAAGGCGAGCTAGCGTTTGTTTCCCAGTCCTATATGTAGTTGAATCACATGCAGTTTCTGGTCCTACGAGCAAGAGTTGTTTTATGATAAGAATAGTCACTATTGCGCTGCCATTGCCATACACAGGACAAATAGCACTGGCTTCTGTTCCCAGCAGTACAGTGTATTGGACTGAAGAGGAGCTACTGTTCTTGTCAGGTTCCTAAGCAGAATTGAACTAGATATGGCTGTGTGTGTAGGAAGCAAAGTTCTTTTGTTCTGAGAAAGCTCACTGTTCGGACCCCATAGGAAACACAGTAGAGTAGAAGAGTGCTCTTTTCTCAAAAGCAGAGTGTGTTTCTTGTAAGGTGAGCTAGCTTTTGTTTCCCAGACCTAAATGGAGTTGAGTCACAGGCAGTTTTTTGTCCACGAGCAAGAGTTGTTTTCTGGTAAGACGAGTCACTATTGTGCTCCAATTGCCATACACAGTGCAAATAGCACTCGCGTCTCTTCCCCGCAAGTACAGTGTATTGGACTGAATAGGAGCTACGGTTCTTGTCAGTTTCGTAAGCAGAGTTGAACTAGATATGGTCGATGTGTGTAGGAAGCACAGTTCTTTTGTTCTGAGCAAGCTCACTGTTTGGACACCATATGAAACACAGTAGAGTAGAAGAGTGCTCTTTTCTCAGAAGCAGAGTGTGTTTCTTGTAAGGCGAGCTAGCATTTGTTTCCCAGTCCTAAATGGCGTTGAATCACATGCAGTGTGTGGTCCTACGAGCAAGAGTTGTTTTCTGGTAAGGAAAGTCACTATTGCGCTCCCTTTGCCATACACAGTGCAAAAAGCTCTCGCGTCTGTTCCCAGCAAGTACAGTGTATCGGACTGAAGAGGAGCTACTGTTCTTGTCAGTTTCCTAAGCAGAGTTGAACTAGATAAGGACCGTGTGTGAAGAAAGCACAGTTCTTATGTTCTGAGCAAGCTCACTGTTCTGGCCCTATAAGAAACACAGTAGAGTAGAAGAGTGCTCTTTTCTCAAAAGCAGAGTGTGTTTCTTGTAAGGCGAGCTAACATTTGTTTCCCAGTCCTAAATGGCGTTGAATCTCATGCAGTGTGTGGTCCTACGAGCAAGAGTTGTTTTCTGGTAAGGAAAGCAACTATTGTGCTCTCATTGCCATACACAGTGCAAATAGCACTCGCGTCTGTTCCCAGCAAGTACAGTATATAGTACTGAAGAGGAGCTACTGTTCTTGTCAGTCTCCTAAGCAGAGTTGAACTAGATATGTCCCGTGTGTCTAGGAAGCACAGTTCATTTGTTCTGAGCAAGCTCACTGTTCTGGCCCTATAGGAAACACAGTAGAGTAGAAGAGTGCCCTTTTCTCTAAAGCAGAGTGTGTTTCTTGTAAGGCGAGCTAGCGTTTGTTTCCCAGTCCTTAATGGAGTTGAATCACATGCAGTTTTTTGTCCTACGAGCAAGAGTTGTTTTCTGGTAAGACGAGTCACTATTGTGCTCCAATTGCCATACACAGTGCAAGTAGCACTCGCGTCTGCTCTCAGCAAGTACAGTGTATAAGACTGAAGAGGAGCTACTGTTCTTGTCAGTTTCCTAAGCAGAGTTGAACTAGATATGGCCTGTGTGTGTAGGAAGCACAGTTATTATGTTCTGAGCAAGCTCAATGTTCTGGCCCTATAGGAAACACAGTAGAGTAGAAGAGTGCTCTTTTCTCTAAAGCAGAGTGTGTTTCTTGTAAGGCGAGCTCGCGTTTGTTTCCCAGGCCTAAATGGAGTTGAGTCACAGGCAGTTTTTGGTCCTACGAACAAGAGTTGTTTTCAGGTAAGAAGAGTCACTATTGCGCTCCGAATGCCATACACAGTGCAAATAGCACTCGCGTCTGTTCCCAGCAAGCACAGTGTATTGGACTGAATAGGAGCTACTGTTCTTGTCAGTTTCCTAAGCAGAGTTGAACTACATATGGTCCTTGTGTGTAGGAAGCAGAGTTCTTATGTTCTGAGCAAGCTCACTGTTTGGACTCCATAGGAAACACAGTAGAGTAGGAGAGTGCTCTTTTTTCTAAAGCAGA
>NW_026735985.1:0-89558 GCF_949786415.1 Peromyscus eremicus
GGGTCTGAACAGTGAGCTTGCTCAGAACAAAAGAACTGTGCTTCCTACACACACGGGCCATATCTAGGTCATCTCTGCTTAGGAAACTGACAAGAACAGTAGGTCCGCTTCAGTCCAATACACTGTACTTGCTGGGAACAGACGCGAGTGCTATTTGTACTGTGTATGGAAATGGGAGCCAATAGTGACTTTCCTTACCAGAGAACACCTCTTGCTCCTAGGACCAGAAACTGCATGGGATTCAACTCCATTTCTGACTGGGAAACAAACACTAGCTCGCCTTAAAGAAACACACTCTGCTTTTGAGAAAAGAGCACTCTTCTACTCTATTGTGTTTCCTATGGGGTCCGAACAGTGAGCTTGCTCAGAACAAAAGAACTGTGCTTCCTACACACACAGGCCATATCTAGTTCAACTCTGCTTACGAAACTGACAAGAACAGTAGCTCTGCTTCAGTCCAATACACTGTACTTGCTGGGAAAAGACGCGAATGATATTTGTACTGTGTATGGAATGGGAGCGCAATAGTGACTTTCCTTACCAGAGAACACCTCTTGCTCCTAGGACCAGAAACTGCATGGGATTCAACTCCATTTCTGACTGGGAAACAAACACTAGCTCGCCTTACAAGAAACACACTCTGGTTTTGAGAAAAGAGCACTCTTCTACTCTACTGTGTTTACTATAGGGCCAGAAGAGTGAGCTTGCTCAGAACAAAAGAACTGTGCTTCCTACAAATACTGCCATATCTAGTTCAATTCTGCTTAGGAAACTGAAAAGAACAGTAGCTCCTGTTCAGTCCAATACACTGTACATGCTGTGAACAGATGCCAGAGCTATTTGCCCTGTGTATGACAACGGGAGCGCAATAGTGACTTTCCTTACCAGAAAACAACTCTTGGTCGTAGGACCAAAAACTGCATGTGATTCCACTCCATTTAGGACTGGGAAACAAACGCTAGCTCGCCTTACAAAAAACACACTCTGCTTTTGAGAAAAGAGCACTCTTCTACTCTACTGTGTTTCCTATAGGGCCAGAACAGTGAGCTTGCTCAGAACAAAAGAACTGTGCTTCATACAAATACTGCCATATCTAGTTCAATTCTGCTTAGGAAACTGAAAAGAACAGTAGCTCCTGTTCAGTCCAATACACTGTACATGCTGGGAACAGACGCCAGTGCTATTTGCCCTTTGTATGACAATGGGAGCGCAATAGTGACTCTTATTACCAGAAAACAACTCTTGCTGTAGGACAAGAAACTGCATGTGATTCAACTCCATTTAGTACTGGGAAACAAACGCTAGCTCGCCTAACAAGAAACACTCTCTGCTTTTGAGAAAAGAGCACTCTTCTACTCGACTGTGTATCCTATGGGGTCCGAAGAGTGAGCTTGCTCAGAACAAAGAACTGTGCTTCCTAAACACAGGGGCCATATCTAGTTCAACTCTGCTTAGGAAACTGACAAGAACAGTAGCTCCGCTTCAGTCCAATACACTGTAATTGCTGGGAACAGTCGCGAGTGCTATTTGCACTGTGTATGGAAATTGGAGCACAATTGTGACTTTCCTTACCAGAAAACAACTCTTGCTCATAGGACCAGAAACTGCATGTGATTCAGCTCCATTTAGGGCTGGGAAACAAACGCTAGCTTGCCTTACAAGAAACACACTCTGCTTTTGAGAAAAGAGCAGTCTTCTACTCTACTGTGTTTCCTATGGGGTCCGAACAGTGAGTTTGATCAGAACAAAAGAACTGTGCTTCCTACACACACGGGCCATATCTAGTTCAACTCTGCTTAGGAAACTGACATGAACAGTAGCTCCTCTTCAGTCCAATACACTGTACATGCTGGGAACAGACGCCAGTGCTATTTGCCCTGTGTATGACAAGGGGAGCGCAATAGTGACTCTTCTTACCAGAAAACAACTCTTGCTCGTAGGACAAAAAACTGCATGTGATTCAACTCCATTTAGGACTGGGAAACAAACGCTAGCTCGCCTTACAAGAAACACACTCTGCTTTTGAGAAAGGAGCACTCCTCTACTCTTCTGTGTGTCCTATGTGGTCCGAACAGTGAGCTTGCTCAGAACAAAAGAACTGTGCTTCCTACACACAGGGGACATATGTAGTTCAACTCTGCTTAGGAAACTGACAAGAACAGTAGCTCCTCTTCAGTACAATACACTGTTCTTGCTGGGAACAGACGTGAGTGCTATTTGCACTGTGTATGGCAATGGGAGCGCAATAGTGACTTTCCTTACCAGAACACATCTCTTGGTCGTAGGACCAAAAACTGCATGTGATTCAACTCCATTTAGGACTGGGAAACAAATGCTAGCTCGCCTTACAAGAAACACACTCTGCTTTTGAGAAAAGAGCACTCTTCTACTCCACTGTGTTTCCTATGGTGCCCGAACAGTGAGCATTCTCAGAACAAAAGAACTGTGCTTCCTACACACACGGGCCATATCTAGTTCAACTCTGCTTAGGAAACTGACATGAACAGTAGCTCCTCTTCAGTCCAATACACTGTACATGCCGGGAACAGACGCCAGTGCTATTTGCCCTTGTATCACAATGGGAGCACAATAGTGACTCTTCTTACCAGAAAACAACTCTTGCTCGTAGGACCAGAAACTGCTTGTGATTCACCTCCATTTAGGATTGGGAAACAATCGCTAGCTCGCCTTACAAGAAACACACTCTGCTTTTGAGAAAAGAGCACTCATCTACTCTACTGTGTTTCCTATAGGGCCAGAACAGTGAGCATTCTCAGAACAAAAGAACTGTGCTTCCTACACACACCGGCCATATCTAGTTCAACTCTGCTTAGGAAACTGACAAGAACAGTAGCTCCGCTTCAGTCCAATACACTGTACTTGCTGGGAACAGACACGAGTGCTATTTGCACTGTGTATGGCAATGGGAGTACAATAGTGACTTTCCTTACCAGAAAACAACTCTTGCTCGTAGGACCAAAAACTGCATGTGATTCAACTCCATTTAGGATTGGGAAAAAAACGCTAGCTCACCTTACAAGAAACACACTCTGCTTTTGAGAAAAGAGCACTCATCTACTCTACTGTGTTTCCTATAGGGCCAGAACAGTGAGCATTCTCAGAACAAAAGAACTGTGCTTCCTACACACACCGGCCATATCTAGTTCAACTCTGCTTAGGAAACTGACAAGAACAGTAGCTCCTCTTCAGTCCAATACACTGTACTAGCTGGGAACAGACGCGAGTGCTATTTGCCCTGTGTATGGCAATAAGAGCACAATAGTGACTCTTCTTATCATAAAACAACTCTTACTCATAGGACAAGAAACTGCATGGGATTCAACTCCATTTCTGACTGGGAAACAAACACTAGCTCGCCTTACAAGAAAGACTCTCTGATTTTGAGAAAAGAGCACTCTTCTACTCTACTGTGTTTCCTATGGGGTCCAAATAGTGAGCTTGCTCAGAACAAAAGAACTGTGCTTCCTACACACAGGGGCCATATCTAGTTCAACTCTGCTTAGGAAACTGACAAGAACAGTAGCTCCGCTTCAGTCCAATACACTGTAATTGCTGGGAACAGACGCGAGTGCTATTTGTACTGTGTATTTAAATGGGAACGCAATAGTGACTTTCCTTTCCAGAAAACAACTCTTGGTCGGAGGACCAAAAACTGCATGTGATTCAACTCCATTTAGGACTGGGAAACAAATGCTAGCTTGCCTTACAAGAAACACCCTCTGCTTTTGAGAAAAGAGCATTCTTCTACTCTACTGTATTTCCTAGGGCGTCTGAACAGTGAGCTTGCTCAGAACAAAAGAACTGTGCTTCTTACACACGCGGGCCATATCTAGTTCATCTCTGCTTAGGAAACTGACAAGAACAGTAGCTCTGCTTCAGTCCAATACACTGTACTTGCTGGGAACAGACGCGAGTGCTATTTGCACTGTGTATGGAAATGGGAGCGCAATAGTCACTTTCCTTACCAGAGAACACCTCTTGCTCGTAGGACCAGAAACTGCATGGGATTCAACTCCATTTCTGACTGGGAAACAAACACTAGCTCGCCTTACAAGAAACACACTCTGCTTTTGAGAAAAGAGCACTCTTCTACTCTACTGTGTTTCCTATGGAGTTCGAACAGTGAGCTTGCTCAGAACAAAAGAACTGGGCTTCCTACACACACGGGCCATATCTAGTTCAAATCTGCTTAGGATCTTAGCCATTCTGACAGGCGTAAGGTGGTATCTCAGAGTTGTTTTGATTTGCATTTCCCTGATGATTAGGGATGTTGAGCAATTCCTTAAATGTCTTTCAGCCATTTGAGTTTCCTCTGTTGAGAATTCTCTGTTTAGTTCTATAGCCCATTTCTTAATTGGACTGTTGGGCATTTTGATGTCTAATTTCTTGAGTTCCTTATATATTCTGGATATCAGTCCTCTGTCAGATGTGGGATTGGTGAAGATCTTTTCCCATTCTGTAGGCTGTCGCTTTGCTTTGTTGACCGTTTCCTTTGCCCTACAAAAGCTTCTCAGTTTCAAGAGGTCCCAATGATTGATTGTTTCTCTCAGTGTCTGTGCTACTGGTGTTCTATTTAGAAAGTGGTCTCCTATGCCAATGTGTTCAAGACTACTTCCTACTTTCTCTTCTAGCAGGTTCAGAGTAGCTGGATTTATGTTGAGGTCCTTGATCCACTTGGACTTAAGTTTTGTGCACGGTGATAGATATGGATCTACTTGCAGCCTTCTACATGTTGATATCCAGTTTTGCCAGCACCATTTGTTGAAGATGCTTTCTTTTTTCCATTGTGCACTTTTGGCTTCTTTGTCAAAAATTATTTGTTCATAGGCGTGCGGATTCATATCAGGGTCTTCAATTCGATTCCATTGGTCCACATGTCGGTTTTTATGCCAGTACCAAGCTGTTTTTATTACTGTAGCTCTATAGTACAGCTTGAAGTCAGGGATCGTGATGCCTCCAGAGCTTAGGAAACTGACAAGAACAGTAGCTCCGCTTCAGTCAAAAACACTGTACTTTCTGGGAACAGATGCGAGTGCTATTTGCACTGTGTATTGCAATGGGAGCGCAATAGTGACTTTATTACCAGAAAACAACTCTTGCTCGTCGGACAAGAATCTGCATGTGATTCAACTCCATTTAGGACTGGGAAACAAACGCTAGCTCGCCTTACAAGAAACACACTCTGCTTTTGAGAAAAGAGCACTCTTCTACTGTACTGTGTTTCTTATAGGGCCAGAAGAGTGAGCTTGCTCAGAACAAAAGAACTGTGCTTCCTACAAATACTGCCATATCTAGTTCAATTCCGCTTAGGAAACTGAAAAGAATAGTAGCTCCTGTTCAGTCCAATACAATGTACATGCTGGGAACAGACGCCAGTGCTATTTGCCCTGTGTATGACAATGGGAGCGCAATAGTGACTCTTATTACCAGAAAACAACTCTTGCTCGTCGGACAAGAATCTGCATGTGATTCAACTCCATTTAGGACTGGGAAACAAACGCTAGCTCGCCTAACAAGAAACACACTCTGCTTTTGAGAAAAGAGCATTCTTCTACTCTACTGTGTTTCCTATAGGGACAGAACAGTGAGCTTGCTCAGAACAAAAGAACTGTGCTTCCTACACACATGGGCCATATCTAGTTCAATTCTGCTTAGGAAACTGACAAGAACGGTAGCTCCTCTTCAGTCCAATACACTGTACTAGCTGGGAACAGACGCGAGTGCTATTTGCACTGTGTATGGCAATAGGAGCACAATAGTGACTCTTCTTATCAGAAAACAACTCTTACTCATAGGACAAGAAACTGCATGGGATTCAACTCCATTTCTGACTGGGAAACAAACACTAGCTCGCCTTATAAGAAAGACTCTCTGATTTTGAGAAAAGAGCACTCTTCTACTGTACTGTGTTTCCTATGGGGTCCAAATAGTGAGCTTGCTCAGAACAAAAGAACTGTGCTTCCTACACACAGGGGCCATATCTAGTTCAACTCTGCTTAGGAAACTGACAAGAACAGTAGCTCCGCTTCAGTCCAATACACTGTAATTGCTGGGAACAGTAGCGAGTGCTATTTGCACTGTGTATGGAAATGGGAGCACAATAATGACTTTCCTTAACAGAAAAAAACTCTTGGTCGTAGGACCAAAAACTGGATGTGATTCAACTCCACTTAGGACTGGGAAACAAATGCCAGCTCGCATTACAAGAAACACGCTCTGCTTTTGAGAAAAGAGCACTCTTCTACTCTAGTGTGTTTCCTATTGGGCCAGAACTGTGAATTTGCTCAGAACAAAAGAACTGTGCTTCCTACACACATGGACCATATCTAGTTCAACTCTGCTTAGGAAACTGACAAGAACAGTAGCTCCGCTTCAGTCCAATACACTGTACTTGCGGGGAACAGACTCGAGTGCTATTTGCACTGAGTATGGAAATGGGAGCGCAATAGTGACTTTCCTTACCAGAAAACAACTCTTGCTCATAGGACCAAAAACAGCATGTGATTCAACTCCGTTTAGGACTGGGAAACAAATGCTAGCTCGCCTTACAAGAAACACACTCTGCTTTTAAAAAAGAGCACTCTTCTACTCTACTGTGATTCCTATAGGGACAGAACAGTGAGCTTGCTCAGACCAAAAGAACTGTGCTTCATACAAATACTGCCATATATAGTTCAATTCTGCTTAGGAAACTGAAAAGAAGAGTAGCTCCTCTTCAGTCCAATACACTGTACATGCTGGGAACAGACGCCAGTGCTATTTGCCCTGTGTATGACAATGGGAGCGCAATAGTGACTCTTCTTACCAGAAAACAATTCTTGCTCGTAGGACAAGAAACTGCATGTGATTCAACTCCATTTAGGACTGGGAAACAAACGCTAGCTCGCCTTACAAGAAACACACTCTGCTTTTGAGAAAAGAGCACTCTTCTACTCGAATGTGTATCCTATGGGGTCCGAACAGTGAGCTTGCTCAGAACAAAAGAACTTTGCTTCCTACACACAGGGGCCATAATTAGTTCAACTCTGCTTAGGAAACTGACAAGAACAGTAGCTCCACTTCAGTCCAATACACTGTACTCCTGGGAACAGATGCGAGTGCTATTTATACTGTGTATGGCAATGGGAGCGCAACAGTGACTTTATTACCAGAAAACAACTCTTGCTCGTATGAACAAAAACTGCATGTGATTCAACTCCATTTAGGACTGGGAAACAAACGCTAGCTCGCCTTACAAGAAACACACTCTGCTTTTGAGAAAAGAGCAGTCTTCTACTCTACTGTGTTTCCTATGGGGTCCGAACATTGAGCTTGCTCAGAACAAAAGAACTGTGCTTCCTACACACACGGGCCATATCTAGTTCAACTCTGCTTAGGAAACTGACAAGAACAGTAGCTCCTCTTCAGTCCAATACACTGTACTTGCTGGGAACAGACGCGAGTGCTATTTGCACTGTGTATGGCAATGGGAGCGCAATAGTGACTTTCCTTACCAGAAAACAACTCTTGATCATAGGACCAGAAACTGCATGTGATTCAGCTCCATTTAGGATGGGAAACAAATGATAGCTCGCCTTACAAGAAACACACTCTGCTTTTGAGAAAAGAGCACTCGTCTACACTACTGTGTTTCCTATGGGGTCCGAACAGTGAGCTTGCTCCGAACAAAAGAACTGTGCTTCCCACACACACGGACGAAATGTAGTTCAACTCTGCTTAGGAAACTGACAAGAACAGTAGCTCCTATTCAGTCCAATACACTGTACTTGCTGGGAACAGAGGCGAGTGCTATTTGCACTGTGTAGGGCAATAGGAGCACAATAGTGACCCTTCTTATCAGAAAACAACTCTTGCTCATAGGACCAGAAAATGCATGGGATTCAACTCCATTTCTGACTGGGAAACAAACACTAGCTCGCCTTACAAGAAAGACACTCTGATTTTGAGAAAAGAGCACTCTTCTACTTTACTGTGTTTCCTATGGGGTCCGAATAGTGAGCTTGCTCAGAACAAAAGAACTGTGCTTCCTACACACAGGGGTCATATCTAGTTCAACTCTGCTTAGGAAACTGACAAGAACAGTAGCTACGCTTCAGTCCAATACACTGTACTTGCTGGGAACAGATGCGAGTGCTATTTACACTGTGTATGGCAATGGGAGCGCAACAGTGACTTTATTACCAGAAAACAACTCTTGCTCATAGGAACAAAAACTGCATGTGATTCAACTCCATTTAGGACTGGGAAACAAACGCTAGCTCGCCTTACAAGAAATACACTCTGCTTTTGAGAAAAGAGCAGTCTTCTACTCTACTGTGTTTCCTATGGGGTCCGAACAGTGAGCTTGCTCAGAACAAAAGAACTGGGCTTCCTACACACACGGGCCATATCTAGTTCAAATCTGCTTAGGAAACTGACAAGAACAGTAGCTCCGCTTCAGTCCAATACACTGTACTTTCTGGGAACAGATGCGAGTGCTATTTGCACTGTGTATTGCAATGGGAGCGCAATAGTGACTTTATTACCAGAAAACAACACTTGCACGTAGGACGAAAAACTGGATGTGATTCAACTCCATTTAGGACTGGGAAACAAACGCTAGCTGGCCTTACAAGAAACACACTCTGCTTTTGAGAAAAGAGCACTCTTATACTGTACTGTGTTTCTTATAGGGCCAGAAGAGTGAGCTTGCTCAGAACAAAAGAACTGTGCTTCCTACACACAGGGGCCATATCTAGTTCAACTCTGCTTAGCAAACTGACAAGAACAGTAGCTCCGCTTCAGTCCAATACACTGTAATTGCTGGGAACAGATGCGAGTGCTATTTGCACTGTGATGGAAATGGGAGCACAACAATGACTTTCCTTAACAGAAAAAAACTCTTGGTCGTAGGACCAAAAACTGCATGTGATTCAACTCCATTTAGGACTGGGAAACAAATGCCAGCTCGCATTACAAGACACACACTCTGCTTTTGAGAAAAGAGCACTCATCTACTCTAGTGTGTTTCCTATTGGGCCAGAACAGTGAATTTCTCAGAACAAAAGAACTGTGCTTCCTACACACATGGACCATATCTAGTTCAACTCTGTTTAGGAAACTGACAAGAACAGTAGCTCCGCTTCAGTCCAATACACTGTACTTGCGGGGAACAGACTCGAGTGCTATTTGCACTGAGTATGGAAATGGGAGCGCAATAGTGACTTTCCTTACCAGAAAACAACTCTTGCTCATAGGACCAAAAACAGCATGTGATTCAACTCCGTTTAGGACTGGGAAACAAATGCTAGCTCGACTTACAAGAAACACACTCTGCTTTTGAGAAAAGAGCACTCTTCTACTCTACTGTGTTTCCTATAGGGACAGAACAGTGAGCTTGCTCAGAACAAAAGAACTGTGCTTCATACAAATACTGCCATATATAGTTCAATTCTGCTTAGGAAACTGAAAAGAACAGTAGCTCCTGTTCAGTCCAATACACTGTACATGCTGGGAACAGACGCCAGTGCTATTTGCCCTGTGTATGAAAATGGATGCGCAATAGTGACTCATATTACCAGAAAACAATTCTTGCTCGTAGGACAAGAAACTGCATAAGATTCAACTCCATTTAGGACTGGGAAACAAACGCTAGCTCGCCTAACAAGAAACACACTCTGCTTTTGAGAAAAGAGCACTCTTCTACTCGACTGTGTATCCTATGGGGTCCAAACAGTGAGCTTGCTCAGAACAAAAGAACTTTGCTTCCTACACACAGGGGCCATAATTAGTTCAACTCTGCTTAGGAAACTGACAAGAACAGTAGCTCCACTTCAGTCCAATACACTGTACTTGCTGGGAACAGATGCGAGTGCTATTTACACTGTGTATGGCAATTGGAGCGCAACAGTGACTTTATTACCAGAAAATAACTCTTGCTCGTAGGACCAAAAATTGCATGTGATTCAACTCCATTTAGGACTGGGAAACAAACGCTAGCTCGCCTTACAAGAAACACACTCTGCTTTTGAGAAAAGAGCAGTCTTCTACTCTACTGTGTTTCCTATGGGGTCCAAATAGTGAGCTTGCTCAGAACAAAAGAACTGTGCTTCCTACACACAGGGGCCATATCTAGTTCAACTCTGCTTAGGAAACTGACAAGAACAGTAGCTCCGCTTCAGTCCAATACACTGTAATTGCTGGGAACAGTCGCGAGTGCTATTTGCACTGTGTATGGAAATGGGAGCACAATAGTGACTTTCCTTACCAGAAAACAACTCTTGCTCATAGGACCAGAAACTGCATGTGATTCAGCTCCATTTAGGACTGGGAAACAAATGCTACCTCGCCTTACAAGAAACACACTCTGCTTTTGAGAAAAGAGCACTCTTCTACTCTACTGTGTTTCCTATGTGGTAGAACAGTGAGCTTGCTCAGAACAAAAGATCTGTGCTTCCTACACACACGGACCATATGTAGTTCAACTCTGCTTAGGAAACTGACAAGAACAGTAGCTCCTCTTCAGTCCAATACACTGTACATGCTGGGAACAGACGCAAGTGCTATTTGCCCTGTGTATGACAATGGGAGCGCAATAGTGACTCTTCTTACCAGAAAACAACTCTTGCTCATAGGACAAGAAAGTGCATGTGATTCAGCTCCATTTAGGATGGGAAACAAATGATAGCTCGCCTTACAAGAAACACACTCTGCTTTTGAGAAAAGAGCACTCGTCTACACTACTGTGTTTCCTATGGGGTCCGAACAGTGAGCTTGCTCCGAACAAAAGAACTGTGCTTCCCACACACACGGACGAAATGTAGTTCAACTCTGCTTAGGAAACTGACAAGAACAGTAGCTCCTATTCAGTCCAATACACTGTACTTGCTGGGAACAGAGGCGAGTGCTATTTGCACTGTGTAGGGCAATAGGAGCACAATAGTGACCCTTCTTATCAGAAAACAACTCTTGCTCATAGGACCAGAAAATGCATGGGATTCAACTCCATTTCTGACTGGGAAACAAACACTAGCTCGCCTTACAAGAAAGACACTCTGATTTTGAGAAAAGAGCACTCTTCTACTTTACTGTGTTTCCTATGGGGTCCGAATAGTGAGCTTGCTCAGAACAAAAGAACTGTGCTTCCTACACACAGGGGTCATATCTAGTTCAACTCTGCTTAGGAAACTGACAAGAACAGTAGCTACGCTTCAGTCCAATACACTGTACTTGCTGGGAACAGATGCGAGTGCTATTTACACTGTGTATGGCAATGGGAGCGCAACAGTGACTTTATTACCAGAAAACAACTCTTGCTCATAGGAACAAAAACTGCATGTGATTCAACTCCATTTAGGACTGGGAAACAAACGCTAGCTCGCCTTACAAGAAATACACTCTGCTTTTGAGAAAAGAGCAGTCTTCTACTCTACTGTGTTTCCTATGGGGGTCCGAACAGTGAGCTTGCTCAGAACAAAAGAACTGGGCTTCCTACACACACGGGCCATATCTAGTTCAAATCTGCTTAGGAAACTGACAAGAACAGTAGCTCCGCTTCAGTCCAATACACTGTACTTTCTGGGAACAGATGCGAGTGCTATTTGCACTGTGTATTGCAATGGGAGCGCAATAGTGACTTTATTACCAGAAAACAACACTTGCACGTAGGACGAAAAACTGGATGTGATTCAACTCCATTTAGGACTGGGAAACAAACGCTAGCTGGCCTTACAAGAAACACACTCTGCTTTTGAGAAAAGAGCACTCTTATACTGTACTGTGTTTCTTATAGGGCCAGAAGAGTGAGCTTGCTCAGAACAAAAGAACTGTGCTTCCTACACACAGGGGCCATATCTAGTTCAACTCTGCTTAGCAAACTGACAAGAACAGTAGCTCCGCTTCAGTCCGATACACTGTAATTGCTGGGAACAGATGCGAGTGCTATTTGCACTGTGTATGGAAATGGGAGCACAACAATGACTTTCCTTAACAGAAAAAAACTCTTGGTCGTAGGACCAAAAACTGCATGTGATTCAACTCCATTTAGGACTGGGAAACAAATGCCAGCTCGCATTACAAGACACACACTCTGCTTTTGAGAAAAGAGCACTCATCTACTCTAGTGTGTTTCCTATTGGGCCAGAACAGTGAATTTGCTCAGAACAAAAGAACTGTGCTTCCTACACACATGGACCATATCTAGTTCAACTCTGTTTAGGAAACTGACAAGAACAGTAGCTCCGCTTCAGTCCAATACACTGTACTTGCGGGGGAACAGACTCGAGTGCTATTTGCACTGAGTATGGAAATGGGAGCGCAATAGTGACTTTCCTTACCAGAAAACAACTCTTGCTCATAGGACCAAAAACAGCATGTGATTCAACTCCGTTTAGGACTGGGAAACAAATGCTAGCTCGACTTACAAGAAACACACTCTGCTTTTGAGAAAAGAGCACTCTTCTACTCTACTGTGTTTCCTATAGGGCCAGAACAGTGAGCTTGCTCAGAACAAAAGAACTGTGCTTCATACAAATACTGCCATATATAGTTCAATTCTGCTTAGGAAACTGAAAAGAACAGTAGCTCCTGTTCAGTCCAATACACTGTACATGCTGGGAACAGATGCCAGTGCTATTTGCCCTGTGTATGAAAATGGATGCGCAATAGTGACTCATATTACCAGAAAACAATTCTTGCTCGTAGGACAAGAAACTGCATGAGATTCAACTCCATTTAGGACTGGGAAACAAACGCTAGCTCGCCTAACAAGAAACACACTCTGCTTTTGAGAAAAGAGCACTCTTCTACTCGACTGTGTATCCTATGGGGTCCAAACAGTGAGCTTGCTCAGAACAAAAGAACTTTGCTTCCTACACACAGGGGCCATAATTAGTTCAACTCTGCTTAGGAAACTGACAAGAACAGTAGCTCCACTTCAGTCCAATACACTGTACTTGCTGGGAACAGATGCGAGTGCTATTTACACTGTGTATGGCAATTGGAGCGCAACAGTGACTTTATTACCAGAAAATAACTCTTGCTCGTAGGACCAAAAATTGCATGTGATTCAACTCCATTTAGGACTGGGAAACAAACGCTAGCTCGCCTTACAAGAAACATACTCTGCTTTTGAGAAAAGAGCAGTCTTCTACTCTACTGTGTTTCCTATGGGGTCCAAATAGTGAGCTTGCTCAGAACAAAAGAACTGTGCTTCCTACACACAGGGGCCATATCTAGTTCAACTCTGCTTAGGAAACTGACAAGAACAGTAGCTCCGCTTCAGTCCAATACACTGTAATTGCTGGGAACAGTCGCGAGTGCTATTTGCACTGTGTATGGAAATGGGAGCACAATAGTGACTTTCCTTACCAGAAAACAACTCTTGCTCATAGGACCAGAAACTGCATGTGATTCAGCTCCATTTAGGACTGGGAAACAAATGCTACCTCGCCTTACAAGAAACACACTCTGCTTTTGAGAAAAGAGCACTCTTCTACTCTACTGTGTTTCCTATGTGGTAGAACAGTGAGCTTGCTCAGAACAAAAGATCTGTGCTTCCTACACACACGGACCATATGTAGTTCAACTCTGCTTAGGAAACTGACAAGAACAGTAGCTCCTCTTCAGTCCAATACACTGTACATGCTGGGAACAGACGCAAGTGCTATTTGCCCTGTGTATGACAATGGGAGCGCAATAGTGACTCTTCTTACCAGAAAACAACTCTTGCTCATAGGACAAGAAAGTGCATGTGATTCAACTCGATTTAGGACTGGGAAACAAACGCTAGTTCGCCTTACAAGAAACACACTCTGCTTTTGAGAAAAGAGCACTCTTCTACTCTACTGTGTATCCAATGGGATCCGAACAGTGAGCTTGCTCCGAACAAAAGAACTGTGCTTCCTACACACACGGGCCATATCTAGTTCAACTCTACTTAGGAAACTGACAAGAACAGGAGCTCCTCTTCAGTCCAATACACTGTACTTGCTTGGAACAGACGTGAGTGCTATTTGCACTGTGTCTAGAAATGGGAGTGCAATAGTGACTTTCCTTACCAGAAAACAACTCTTGCTGGTAAGACCAAAAACAGGATGTGATTCAACTCCATTTAGGACAGGGAAACAAATGCTAGCTTGCCTTACAAGAAACACACTCTGCTTTTGAGAAAAGAGCCCTCTTCTACACTACTGTGTTTCCTATGGGGTCCGAACAGTGAGCTTGCTCAGAACAAAAGAACAGTGCTTCCTACACACAAGGGCCATATCTAATTCAACTCTGCTTAGGAAACTAACAAGAATGGTAGATCCTCTTCAGTCCAATACACTGTCCTTGCTGGAATTAGACGCCAGTGCTATTTGCCTTGTGTATGACAATGGGAGCACAATAGTGACTCTTCTTACCAGAAAAGAACTCTTGCTGGTAGGAACAAAAACTGCATGTGCTTCAACTCCATTTAGGACTGGGAAACAAACACTAGCTCGCCTTACAAGAAACACACTCTGCTTTTGTGAAAAGAGCACTCTTCTACTCCACTGTGTTTCCTATGGTGCCCGAACAGTGAGCATTCTCAGAACAAAAGAACTGTGCTTCCTACACACACGGGCCATATCTAGTTCAACTCTGCTTAGGAAACTGACATGAACAGTAGCTCCTCTTCAGTCCAATACACTGTACATGCTGGGAACATACGCCAGTGCTATTTGCCCTAGTATCACAATGGGAGCGCAATAGTGACTCTTCTTACCAGAAAACAACTCTTGCTCGTAGGACCAGAAACTGCATGTGATTCATCTCCATTTAGGATTGGGAAACAATCGCTAGCTCGCCTTACAAGAAACACACTCTGCTTTTGAGAAAAGAGCACTCTTCTACTCTACTGTGTTTCCTATAGGGCCAGAACAGTGAGCATTCTCAGAACAAAAGAACTGTGCTTCGTACACACAGGGGCCATATATAGTTCAACTCTGCTTAGGAAACTGACAAGAACAGTAGCTCCGCTTCAGTCCAATACACTGTACTTGCTGGGAACAGACACGAGTGCTATTTGCACTGTGTATGGCAATGGGAGTGCAATAGTGACTTTCCTTACCAGAAAACAACTCTTGCTCGTAGGACCAAAAACTGCATGTGATTCAACTCCATTTAGGATTGGGAAAAAAATGCTAGCTCACCTTACAAGAAAAACACTCTCCTTTTGAGAAAAGAGCACTCTTCTACTCTACTGTGTTTCCTATATGGCCAGAACAGTGAGTTTGCTCAAAACAAAAGAACTGTGCTTCCTACAAATACGGCCATATCTAGTTCAATTCTGCTTAGGAAACTGACAAGAACAGTAGATCCTCTTCAGTCCAATACACTGTACATGCTGGGAACATATGTCAGTGCTATTTGCCCTGTGTATGACTATGTTAGCGCAATAGTGACTCTTCTTACCAGAAAACAACTCTTGCTCGTAGGACAAGAAACTGCATGTGATTCATCTCCATTTAGGATTGGGAAACAAATGCTAGCTCGCCTTACAAGAAAGACACTCTGCTCTTGAGAAAAGAACAGTCTTCTACTCTACTGTGTTTCTTATGGGTTCCGTACAGTGAGCTTGCTCAGAACAAAAGAACTGTGTTTCCTACACACATGGGCCATATCTAGTTCAACTCTGCTTAGGAAACTGACAAGAACAGTAGCTCTTCTTCAGTCCAATACACTGCACTTGCTGGGAGCAGACGCGAGAATATTTACACTGTGTATGGTAATGGGATCGCAATAGTGACTTTCCTTACCAGAAAACATCTCTTGCTCGTAGGACCAGAAACTGCTTGTGATTCAACTCCATTTAGGACTGGGAAACAAACGCTAGCTCTTCTTACAAGAAAGACACTCTGCTTTTTCGAAACCATCACTCTTCTACTCTACTTTGTTTCTTATAGGGCCAGAACAGTGAGCTTGCTCAGAACAAAAGAACTGTGCTTCCCACGCACACGGCCATATCTAGTTCAATTCTACTTAGGAAACTGACAAGAACAGTAGATCCTCTTCAGTCCAATACACTGTACATGCTGGGAACAGACGCCAGTGCTAAATGCCCTGTGTATGACAATGGGAGCGCAATAGTGACTCTTCTTACCAGAAAACAATTCATGCTCATAGGTCCAGAAACTGCATGTGATTCAACTCCATTTAGGACTGGGAAACAAACGCTAGCTCGCCTTACAAGAAACACACTCTGCTTTTTAGAAAAGAGCACTCTTCTACTCTACTGTGTTTCCTATGGGGTTCAAATAGTGAGTTTGCTCAGAACAAAAGAACTGTGCTTCCTACACACAGGGGCCATATCTAGTTCAACTCTGCTTAGGAAACTGACAAGAACAGTAGCTACGCTTCAGTCCAATACATTGTACTTGCTGGGAACAGACGCGAGTGCCATTTGCACTGTGTATGTAAATGGGAGCGCAATAGTGACTTTGCTTACCAGAAAACACCTCTTGCTCGTAGGACAAAAAACTGCATGTGATTCAAATCCACTTAGGACTGGGAAACAAACGCTAGCTTGCCTTACAAAAAACACACTCTACTTTTGAGAAAAGAGCACTCTTCTACTCTACTGTGTTTCCTAGGGGTTTCTGAACAGTGAGCTTGCTCAGAACAAAAGAACTGTGCTTCCTACACACACGGGCCATATCTAGTTCATCTCTGCTTAGGAAATTGACAAGAACAGTAGCTCCGCTTCAGTCCAATACACTGTACTTGCTGGGAACAGACGCGAGTGCTATTTGTACTGTGTATGGAAATGGGAGCCAATAGTGACTTTCCTTACCAGAGAACACCTCTTGCTCCTAGGACCAGAAACTGCATGGGATTCAACTCCATTTCTGACTGGGAAACAAACACTAGCTTGCCTTACAAGAAACACACTCTGCTTTTGAGAAAAGAGCAGTCTTCTACTCTACTGTGTTTCCTATGGGGTCCGAACAGTGAGCTTGCTCAGAACAAAAGAACTGTGCTTCCTACACACAGAGGCCATATCTAGTTCAACTCTGCTTCTCTGCTTAGGAAACTGACAAGAACAGTAGCTACGCTTCAGTCCAATACACTGTATTTGCTGGGAACAGATGCGAGTGCTATTTGCACTGTGTATGGCAATGGGAGCTCAATAGTGACTTTATTACCAGAAAACAACTCTTGCTCGTAGGACCAATAACTGGATGTGATTCAACTCCATTTAGGACTGGGAAACAAACGCTAGCCTGCCTTACAAGAAACACACTCTGCTTTTGAGAAAAGAGCAGTCTTCTACTCTACTGTGTTTCCTATGGGGTCCGAACAGTGAGCTTGCTCAGAACAAAAGAACTGTGCTTCCTACACACACGGGCCATATCTAGTTCAACTCTGCTTAGGAAACTGACAAGAACGGTAGCTCCTTTTCAGTCCAATACACTGTACTAGCTGGGAACAGACGCGAGTGCTATTTGCCCTGTGTATGGCAATAAGAGCACAATAGTGACTCTTCTTATCATAAAACAACTCTTACTCATAGGACAAGAAACTGCATGGGATTCAACTCCATTTCTGACTGGGAAACAAACACTAGCTCGCCTTACAAGAAAGACTCTCTGATTTTGAGAAAAGAGCACTCTTCTACTCTACTGTGTTTCCTATGGGGTCCAAATAGTGAGCTTGCTCAGAACAAAAGAACTGTGCTTCCTACACACAGGGGCCATATCTAGTTCAACTCTGCTTAGGAAACTGACAAGAACAGTAGCTCCGCTTCAGTCCAATACACTGTAATTGCTGGGAACAGACGCGAGTGCTATTTGCTCTGTGTATTTAAATGGGAGCGCAATAGTGACTTTCCTTTCCAGAAAACAACTCTTGGTCGGAGGACCAAAAACTGCATGTGATTCAACTCCATTTAGGACTGGGAAACAAATGCTAGCTTGCCTTACAAGAAACACCCTCTGCTTTTGAGAAAAGAGCATTCTTCTAATCTACTGTATTTCCTAGGGCGTCTGAACAGTGAGCTTGCTCAGAACAAAAGAACTGTGCTTCTTACACACGCGGGCCATATCTAGTTCATCTCTGCTTAGTAAACTGACAAGAACAGTAGCTCTGCTTCAGTCCAATACACTGTACTTGCTGGGAACAGACGCGAGTGCTATTTGCACTGTGTATTGCAATGGGAGCGCAATAGTGACTTTATTACCAGAAAACAACTCTTGCTCGTCGGACAAGAATCTGCATGTGATTCAACTCCATTTAGGACTGGGAAACAAACGCTAGCTCGCCTTACAAGAAACACACTCTGCTTTTGAGAAAAGAGCACTCTTCTACTGTACTGTGTTTCTTATAGGGCCAGAACAGTGAGCATTCGCAGAACAAAAGAACTGTGCTTCCTACACACACGGTCCATATCTAGTTCAACTCTGCTTAGGAAACTGACAAGAACAGTAGCTCCTCTTCAGTCCAATACACTGTACATGCTGGGAACAGACGCCAGTGCTATTTGCCCTGTGTATGACAAGGGGAGCGCAATAGTGACTCTTCTTACCAGAAAACAACTCCTGCTCGTAGGACAAAAAACTGCATGTGATTCAACTCCATTTAGGACTGGGAAACAAACGCTAGCTCGCCTTACAAGAAACACACTCTGCTTTTGAGAAAGGAGCACTCTTGTACTCTTCTGTGTTTCCTATGTGGTCCGAACAGTGAGCTTGCTCAGAACAAAAGAACTGTGCTTCCTACACACAGGGGACATATGTAGTTCAACTCTGCTTAGCAAACTGACAAGAACAGTAGCTCCTCTTCAGTCCAATACACTGTTATTGCTGGGAACAGACGTGAGTGCTATTTGCACTGTGTATGGCAATGGGAGCGCAATAGTGACTTTCCTTACCAGAAAACATCTCTTGGTCGTAGGACCAAAAACTGCATGTGATTCAACTCCATTTAGGACTGGGAAACAAACGCTAGCTCGCCTTACAAGAAACACACTCTGCTTTTGTGAAAAGAGCACTCTTCTACTCCACTGTGTTTCCTATGGTGCCCGAACAGTGAGCATTCTCAGAACAAAAGAACTGTGCTTCCTACACACACGGGCCATATCTAGTTCAACTCTGCTTAGGAAACTGACAAGAACAGTAGCTCCTGTTCAGTCCAACACACTGTACTAGCTGGGAACAGACGCAAGTGCTATTTGCCCTGTGTATGGCAATAGGAGCACAATAGTGACTCTTTTTATCCGAAAACAACTCTTACTCATAGGACAAGAAACTGCATGGGATTCAACTCCATTTCTGACTGGGAAACAAACACTACCTCGCCTTACAAGAAAGACTTTCTGATTTTGAGAAAAGAGCACTCTTCTACTCTACTGTGTTTCCTATGGGGTCCAAATAGTGAGCTTGCTCAGAACAAAAGAACTGTGCTTCCTACACACAGGGGCCATATCTAGTTCAACTCTGCTTAGGAAACTGACAAGAACAGTAGCTCCGCTTCAGTCCAATACACTGTAATTGCTGGCAACAGACGCGAGTGCTATTTGTACTGTGTATGGAAATGGGAGCGCAAGAGTGACTTTCCTTACCAGAAAACAACTCTTGGTCGGAGGACCAAAAACTGCATGTGATTCATCTCCATTTAGGACTGGGAAACAAACGCTAGCTCGCCTTACAAGAAACACACTCTGCTTTTGAGAAAAGAGCACTCTTCTACTCTACTGTGTTTCCTATGGGGTCCAAATAGTGAGCTTGCTCAGAACAAAAGAACTGTGCTTCCTACACACAGGGGCCATATCTAGTTCAACTCTGCTTAGGAAACTGACAAGAACAGTAGCTCCGCTTCAGTCCAATACACTGTAATTGCTGGGAACAGTCGCGAGTGCTATTTGCACTGTGTATGGAAATGGGAGCACAATAGTGACTTTCCTTACCAGAAAACAACTCTTGCTCATAGGACCAGAAACTGCATGTGATTCAGCTCCATTTAGGACTGGGAAACAAATGCTACCTCGCCTTACAAGAAACACACTCTGCTTTTGAGAAAAGAGCACTCTTCTACTCTACTGTGTTTCCTATGTGGTAGAACAGTGAGCTTGCTCAGAACAAAAGATCTGTGCTTCCTACACACACGGACCATATGTAGTTCAACTCTGCTTAGGAAACTGACAAGAACAGTAGCTCCTCTTCAGTCCAATACACTGTACATGCTGGGAACAGACGCAAGTGCTATTTGCCCTGTGTATGACAATGGGAGCGCAATAGTGACTCTTCTTACCAGAAAACAACTCTTGCTCATAGGACAAGAAAGTGCATGTGATTCAGCTCCATTTAGGATGGGAAACAAATGATAGCTCGCCTTACAAGAAACACACTCTGCTTTTGAGAAAAGAGCACTCGTCTACACTACTGTGTTTCCTATGGGGTCCGAACAGTGAGCTTGCTCCGAACAAAAGAACTGTGCTTCCCACACACACGGACGAAATGTAGTTCAACTCTGCTTAGGAAACTGACAAGAACAGTAGCTCCTATTCAGTCCAATACACTGTACTTGCTGGGAACAGAGGCGAGTGCTATATGCACTGTGTAGGGCAATAGGAGCACAATAGTGACCCTTCTTATCAGAAAACAACTCTTGCTCATAGGACCAGAAAATGCATGGGATTCAACTCCATTTCTGACTGGGAAACAAACACTAGCTCGCCTTACAAGAAAGACACTCTGATTTTGAGAAAAGAGCACTCTTCTACTTTACTGTGTTTCCTATGGGGTCCGAATAGTGAGCTTGCTCAGAACAAAAGAACTGTGCTTCCTACACACAGGGGTCATATCTAGTTCAACTCTGCTTAGGAAACTGACAAGAACAGTAGCTACGCTTCAGTCCAATACACTGTACTTGCTGGGAACAGATGCGAGTGCTATTTACACTGTGTATGGCAATGGGAGCGCAACAGTGACTTTATTACCAGAAAACAACTCTTGCTCATAGGAACAAAAACTGCATGTGATTCAACTCCATTTAGGACTGGGAAACAAACGCTAGCTCGCCTTACAAGAAATACACTCTGCTTTTGAGAAAAGAGCAGTCTTCTACTCTACTGTGTTTCCTATGGGGTCCGAACAGTGAGCTTGCTCAGAACAAAAGAACTGGGCTTCCTACACACACGGGCCATATCTAGTTCAAATCTGCTTAGGAAACTGACAAGAACAGTAGCTCCGCTTCAGTCCAATACACTGTACTTTCTGGGAACAGATGCGAGTGCTATTTGCACTGTGTATTGCAATGGGAGCGCAATAGTGACTATATTACCAGAAAACAACACTTGCACGTAGGACGAAAAACTGGATGTGATTCAACTCCATTTAGGACTGGGAAACAAACGCTAGCTGGCCTTACAAGAAACACACTCTGCTTTTGAGAAAAGAGCACTCTTATACTGTACTGTGTTTCTTATAGGGCCAGAAGAGTGAGCTTGCTCAGAACAAAAGAACTGTGCTTCCTACACACAGGGGCCATATCTAGTTCAACTCTGCTTAGCAAACTGACAAGAACAGTAGCTCCGCTTCAGTCCAATACACTGTAATTGCTGGGAACAGATGCGAGTGCTATTTGCACTGTGTATGGAAATGGGAGCACAACAATGACTTTCCTTAACAGAAAAAAACTCTTGGTCGTAGGACCAAAAACTGCATGTGATTCAACTCCATTTAGGACTGGGAAACAAATGCCAGCTCGCATTACAAGACACACACTCTGCTTTTGAGAAAAGAGCACTCATCTACTCTAGTGTGTTTCCTATTGGGCCAGAACAGTGAATTTGCTCAGAACAAAAGAACTGTGCTTCCTACACACATGGACCATATCTAGTTCAACTCTGTTTAGGAAACTGACAAGAACAGTAGCTCCGCTTCAGTCCAATACACTGTACTTGCGGGGAACAGACTCGAGTGCTATTTGCACTGAGTATGGAAATGGGAGCGCAATAGTGACTTTCCTTACCAGAAAACAACTCTTGCTCATAGGACCAAAAACAGCATGTGATTCAACTCCGTTTAGGACTGGGAAACAAATGCTAGCTCGACTTACAAGAAACACACTCTGCTTTTGAGAAAAGAGCACTCTTCTACTCTACTGTGTTTCCTATAGGGACAGAACAGTGAGCTTGCTCAGAACAAAAGAACTGTGCTTCATACAAATACTGCCATATATAGTTCAATTCTGCTTAGGAAACTGAAAAGAACAGTAGCTCCTGTTCAGTCCAATACACTGTACATGCTGGGAACAGACGCCAGTGCTATTTGCCCTGTGTATGAAAATGGATGCGCAATAGTGACTCATATTACCAGAAAACAATTCTTGCTCGTAGGACAAGAAACTGCATGAGATTCAACTCCATTTAGGACTGGGAAACAAACGCTAGCTCGCCTAACAAGAAACACACTCTGCTTTTGAGAAAAGAGCACTCTTCTACTCGACTGTGTATCCTATGGGGTCCAAACAGTGAGCTTGCTCAGAACAAAAGAACTTTGCTTCCTACACACAGGGGCCATAATTAGTTCAACTCTGCTTAGGAAACTGACAAGAACAGTAGCTCCACTTCAGTCCAATACACTGTACTTGCTGGGAACAGATGCGAGTGCTATTTACACTGTGTATGGCAATTGGAGCGCAACAGTGACTTTATTACCAGAAAATAACTCTTGCTCGTAGGACCAAAAATTGCATGTGATTCAACTCCATTTAGGACTGGGAAACAAACGCTAGCTCGCCTTACAAGAAACACACTCTGCTTTTGAGAAAAGAGCAGTCTTCTACTCTACTGTGTTTCCTATGGGGTCCAAATAGTGAGCTTGCTCAGAACAAAAGAACTGTGCTTCCTACACACAGGGGCCATATCTAGTTCAACTCTGCTTAGGAAACTGACAAGAACAGTAGCTCTGCTTCAGTCCAATACACTGTAATTGCTGGGAACAGTCGCGAGTGCTATTTGCACTGTGTATGGAAATGGGAGCACAATAGTGACTTTCCTTACCAGAAAACAACTCTTGCTCATAGGACCAGAAACTGCATGTGATTCAGCTCCATTTAGGACTGGGAAACAAATGCTACCTCGCCTTACAAGAAACACACTCTGCTTTTGAGAAAAGAGCACTCTTCTACTCTACTGTGTTTCCTATGTGGTAGAACAGTGAGCTTGCTCAGAACAAAAGATCTGTGCTTCCTACACACACGGACCATATGTAGTTCAACTCTGCTTAGGAAACTGACAAGAACAGTAGCTCCTCTTCAGTCCAATACACTGTACATGCTGGGAACAGACGCAAGTGCTATTTGCCCTGTGTATGACAATGGGAGCGCAATAGTGACTCTTCTTACCAGAAAACAACTCTTGCTCATAGGACAAGAAAGTGCATGTGATTCAACTCGATTTAGGACTGGGAAACAAACGCTAGTTCGCCTTACAAGAAACACACTCTGCTTTTGAGAAAAGAGCACTCTTCTACTCTACTGTGTATCCAATGGGATCCGAACAGTGAGCTTGCTCCGAACAAAAGAACTGTGCTTCCTACACACACGGGCCATATCTAGTTCAACTCTACTTAGGAAACTGACAAGAACAGGAGCTCCTCTTCAGTCCAATACACTGTACGTGCTTGGAACAGACGTGAGTGCTATTTGCACTGTGTCTGGAAATGGGAGTGCAATAGTGACTTTCCTTACCAGAAAACAACTCTTGCTGGTAAGACCAAAAACAGGATGTGATTCAACTCCATTTAGGACAGGGAAACAAATGCTAGCTTGCCTTACAAGAAACACACTCTGCTTTTGAGAAAAGAGCCCTCTTCTACACTACTGTGTTTCCTATGGGGTCCGAACAGTGAGCTTGCTCAGAACAAAAGAACTGTGCTTCCTACACACAGGGGCCATATCTAATTCAACTCTGCTTAGGAAACTAACAAGAATGGTAGATCCTCTTCAGTCCAATACACTGTCCTTGCTGGAATTAGACGCCAGTGCTATTTGCCTTGTGTATGACAATGGGAGCACAATAGTGACTCTTCTTACCAGAAAAGAACTCTTGCTGGTAGGAACAAAAACTGCATGTGCTTCAACTCCATTTAGGACTGGGAAACAAACACTAGCTCGCCTTACAAGAAACACACTCTGCTTTTGTGAAAAGAGCACTCTTCTACTCCACTGTGTTTCCTATGGTGCCCGAACAGTGAGCATTCTCAGAACAAAAGAACTGTGCTTCCTACACACACGGGCCATATCTAGTTCAACTCTGCTTAGGAAACTGACATGAACAGTAGCTCCTCTTCAGTCCAATACACTGTACATGCTGGGAAAATACGCCAGTGCTATTTGCCCTAGTATCACAATGGGAGCGCAATAGTGACTCTTCTTACCAGAAAACAACTCTTGCTCGTAGGACCAGAAACTGCATGTGATTCATCTCCATTTAGGATTGGGAAACAATCGCTAGCTCGCCTTACAAGAAACACACTCTGCTTTTGAGAAAAGAGCACTCTTCTACTCTACTGTGTTTCCTATAGGGCCAGAACAGTGAGCATTCTCAGAACAAAAGAACTGTGCTTCGTACACACAGGGGCCATATATAGTTCAACTCTGCTTAGGAAACTGACAAGAACAGTAGCTCCGCTTCAGTCCAATACACTGTACTTGCTGGGAACAGACACGAGTGCTATTTGCACTGTGTATGGCAATGGGAGTGCAATAGTGACTTTCCTTACCAGAAAACAACTCTTGCTCGTAGGACCAAAAACTGCATGTGATTCAACTCCATTTAGGATTGGGAAAAAAATGCTAGCTCACCTTACAAGAAAAACACTCTCCTTTTGAGAAAAGAGCACTCTTCTACTCTACTGTGTTTCCTATATGGCCAGAACAGTGAGTTTGCTCAGAACAAAAGAACTGTGCTTCCTACAAATACGGCCATATCTAGTTCAATTCTGCTTAGGAAACTGACAAGAACAGTAGATCCTCTTCAGTCCAATACACTGTACATGCTGGGAACATATGTCAGTGCTATTTGCCCTGTGTATGACTATGTTAGCGCAATAGTGACTCTTCTTACCAGAAAACAACTCTTGCTCGTAGGACAAGAAACTGCATGTGATTCATCTCCATTTAGGATTGGGAAACAAATGCTAGCTCGCCTTACAAGAAAGACACTCTGCTCTTGAGAAAAGAACAGTCTTCTACTCTACTGTGTTACTTATGGGTTCCGTACAGTGAGCTTGCTCAGAACAAAAGAACTGTGTTTCCTACACACATGGGCCATATCTAGTTCAACTCTGCTTAGGAAACTGACAAGAACAGTAGCTCTTCTTCAGTCCAATACACTGCACTTGCTGGGAGCAGACGCGAGAATATTTACACTGTGTATGGTAATGGGATCGCAATAGTGACTTTCCTTACCAGAAAACATCTCTTGCTCGTAGGACCAGAAACTGCTTGTGATTCAACTCCATTTAGGACTGGGAAACAAACGCTAGCTCTTCTTACAAGAAAGACACTCTGCTTTTTCGAAACCATCACTCTTCTACTCTACTTTGTTTCTTATAGGGCCAGAACAGTGAGCTTGCTCAGAACAAAAGAACTGTGCTTCCCACGCACACGGCCATATCTAGTTCAATTCTACTTAGGAAACTGACAAGAACAGTAGATCCTCTTCAGTCCAATACACTGTACATGCTGGGAACAGACGCCAGTGCTAAATGCCCTGTGTATGACAATGGGAGCGCAATAGTGACTCTTCTTACCAGAAAACAATTCATGCTCATAGGTCCAGAAACTGCATGTGATTCAACTCCATTTAGGACTGGGAAACAAACGCTAGCTCGCCTTACAAGAAACACACTCTGCTTTTTAGAAAAGAGCACTCTTCTACTCTACTGTGTTTCCTATGGGGTTCAAATAGTGAGTTTGCTCAGAACAAAAGAACTGTGCTTCCTACACACAGGGGCCATATCTAGTTCAACTCTGCTTAGGAAACTGACAAGAACAGTAGCTACGCTTCAGTCCAATACATTGTACTTGCTGGGAACAGACGCGAGTGCCATTTGCACTGTGTATGTAAATGGGAGCGCAATAGTGACTTTGCTTACCAGAAAACACCTCTTGCTCGTAGGACAAAAAACTGCATGTGATTCAAATCCACTTAGGACTGGGAAACAAACGCTAGCTCGCCTTACAAAAAACACACTCTACTTTTGAGAAAAGAGCACTCTTCTACTCTATTGTGTTTCCTAGGGGTTTCTGAACAGTGAGCTTGCTCAGAACAAAAGAACTGTGCTTCCTACACACACGGGCCATATCTAGTTCATCTCTGCTTAGGAAATTGACAAGAACAGTAGCTCCGCTTCAGTCCAACACACTGTACTAGCTGGGAACAGACGCAAGTGCTATTTGCCCTGTGTATGGCAATAGGAGCACAATAGTGACTCTTTTTATCAGAAAACAACTCCTACTCATAGGACAAGAAACTGCATGGGATTCAACTCCATTTCTGACTGGGAAACAAACACTACCTCGCCTTACAAGAAAGACTTTCTGATTTTGAGAAAAGAGCACTCTTCTACTCTACTGTGTTTCCTATGGGGTCCAAATAGTGAGCTTGCTCAGAACAAAAGAACTGTGCTTCCTACACACAGGGGCCATATCTAGTTCAACTCTGCTTAGGAAACTGACAAGAACAGTAGCTCCGCTTCAGTCCAATACACTGTAATTGCTGGCAACAGACGCGAGTGCTATTTGTACTGTGTATGGAAATGGGAGCGCAAGAGTGACTTTCCTTACCAGAAAACAACTCTTGGTCGGAGGACCAAAAACTGCATGTGATTCATCTCCATTTAGGACTGGGAAACAAATGCTAGCTTGCCTTACAAGAAACACACTCTGCTTTTGAGAAAAGAGCACTCTTCTACTCTAATGTGTTTCCTAGGGGGTCTGAACAGTGAGCTTGCTCATAACAAAAGAACTGTGCTTCTTACACACGCGGGCCATATCTAGTTCATCTCTGCTTAGGAAACTGACAAGAACAGTAGCTCCGCTTCAGTCCAATACACTGTACTTGCTGGGAACAGACGCGAGTGCTATTTGCACTGTGTATGGAAATGGGAGCGCAATAGTGACTTTCCTTACCAGAAAACACCTCTTGCTAGTAGGACCAGAAACTGCATGGGATTCAACTCCATTTCTGACTGGGAAACAAACACTAGCTCGCCTTACAAGAAACACACTCTGCTTTTGAGAAAAGAGCACTCTTCTACTCTACTGTGTTTCTTATGGAGTTCGAACAGTGAGCTTGCTCAGAACAAAAGAACTGTGCTTCCTACACACACGGGCCATATCTAGTTCAAATCTGCTTAGGAAACTGACAAGAACAGTAGCTCCGCTTCAGTCCAATACACTGTACTTGCTGGGAACAGATGCGAGTGCTATTTGCACTGTGTATTGCAATGGGAGCGCAATAGTGACTTTATTACCAGAAAACAACTCTTGCTCGTAGGAACAAAAACTGCATGTGATTCAACTCCATTTGTGACTGGGAAACAAACGCTAGCTCGCCTTACAAGAAACACACTCTGCTTTTGAGAAAAGAGCACTCTTCTACTGTACTGTGTTTCTTATAGGGCCAGAAGAGTGAGCTTGCTCAGAACAAAAGAACTGTGCTTCCTACAAATACTGCCATATCTAGTTCAATTCTGCTTAGGAAACTGAAAAGAACAGTAGCTCCTGTTCAGTCCAATACACTGTACATGCTGGGAACAGAAGCCAGTGCTATTTGCCCTGTGTATGACAATGGGAGCGCAATAGTGACTCTTCTTACCAGAAAACAACTCTTGCTCGTCGGAAAAGAATCTGCATGTGATTCAACTCCATTTAGGACTGGGAAACAAACGCTAGCTCGCCTAACAAGAAACACACTCTGCTTTTGAGAAAAGAGCACTCTTCTACTCGACTGTGTATCCTATGGGGTCCGAACAGTGAGCTTGCTCAGAACAAAAGAACTGGGCTTCCTACACACACGGGCCATATCTAGTTCAACTCTGCTTAGGAAACTGACAAGAACAGTAGCTCCGCTTCAGTCCAATACACTGTACTTGCTGGGAACAGATGCGCATGCTATTTGCACTGTGTATGTAAATGGGAGCGCAATAGTGACTTTCTTTACCAGAAAACAACTCTTGGTCTCAGGACAAGAAACTGCATATGATTCAACTCCATTTAGGACTGGGAAACAAATGCTAGCTTGCCTTACAAGAAACACCCTCTGCTTTTGAGAAAAGAGCATTCTTCTACTCTACTGTATTTCCTAGGGCGTCTGAACAGTGAGCTTGCTCAGAACAAAAGAACTGTGCTTCTTACACACGCGGGCCATATCTAGTTCATCTCTGCTTAGTAAACTGACAAGAACAGTAGCTCTGCTTCAGTCCAATACACTGTACTTGCTGGGAACAGACGCGAGTGCTATTTGCACTGTGTATTGCAATGGGAGCGCAATAGTGACTTTATTACCAGAAAACAACTCTTGCTCGTCGGACAAGAATCTGCATGTGATTCAACTCCATTTAGGACTGGGAAACAAACGCTAGCTCGCCTTACAAGAAACACACTCTGCTTTTGAGAAAAGAGCACTCTTCTACTGTACTGTGTTTCTTATAGGGCCAGAACAGTGAGCATTCGCAGAACAAAAGAACTGTGCTTCCTACACACACGGTCCATATCTAGTTCAACTCTGCTTAGGAAACTGACAAGAACAGTAGCTCCTCTTCAGTCCAATACACTGTACATGCTGGGAACAGACGCCAGTGCTATTTGCCCTGTGTATGACAAGGGGAGCGCAATAGTGACTCTTCTTACCAGAAAACAACTCCTGCTCGTAGGACAAAAAACTGCATGTGATTCAACTCCATTTAGGACTGGGAAACAAACGCTAGCTCGCCTTACAAGAAACACACTCTGCTTTTGAGAAAGGAGCACTCTTGTACTCTTCTGTGTTTCCTATGTGGTCCGAACAGTGAGCTTGCTCAGAACAAAAGAACTGTGCTTCCTACACACAGGGGACATATGTAGTTCAACTCTGCTTAGCAAACTGACAAGAACAGTAGCTCCTCTTCAGTCCAATACACTGTTATTGCTGGGAACAGACGTGAGTGCTATTTGCACTGTGTATGGCAATGGGAGCGCAATAGTGACTTTCCTTACCAGAAAACATCTCTTGGTCGTAGGACCAAAAACTGCATGTGATTCAACTCCATTTAGGACTGGGAAACAAACGCTAGCTCGCCTTACAAGAAACACACTCTGCTTTTGTGAAAAGAGCACTCTTCTACTCCACTGTGTTTCCTATGGTGCCCGAACAGTGAGCATTCTCAGAACAAAAGAACTGTGCTTCCTACACACACGGGCCATATCTAGTTCAACTCTGCTTAGGAAACTGACAAGAACAGTAGCTCCTGTTCAGTCCAACACACTGTACTAGCTGGGAACAGACGCAAGTGCTATTTGCCCTGTGTATGGCAATAGGAGCACAATAGTGACTCTTTTTATCAGAAAACAACTCTTACTCATAGGACAAGAAACTGCATGGGATTCAACTCCATTTCTGACTGGGAAACAAACACTACCTCGCCTTACAAGAAAGACTTTCTGATTTTGAGAAAAGAGCACTCTTCTACTCTACTGTGTTTCCTATGGGGTCCAAATAGTGAGCTTGCTCAGAACAAAAGAACTGTGCTTCCTACACACAGGGGCCATATCTAGTTCAACTCTGCTTAGGAAACTGACAAGAACAGTAGCTCCGCTTCAGTCCAATACACTGTAATTGCTGGCAACAGACGCGAGTGCTATTTGTACTGTGTATGGAAATGGGAGCGCAAGAGTGACTTTCCTTACCAGAAAACAACTCTTGGTCGGAGGACCAAAAACTGCATGTGATTCATCTCCATTTAGGACTGGGAAACAAATGCTAGCTTGCCTTACAAGAAACACACTCTGCTTTTGAGAAAAGAGCACTCTTCTACTCTACTGTGTTTCCTAGGGGGTCTGAACAGTGAGCTTGCTCATAACAAAAGAACTGTGCTTCTTACACACGCGGGCCATATCTAGTTCATCTCTGCTTAGGAAACTGACAAGAACAGTAGCTCCGCTTCAGTCCAATACACTGTACTTGCTGGGAACAGACGCGAGTGCTATTTGCACTGTGTATGGAAATGGGAGCGCAATAGTGACTTTCCTTACCAGAAAACACCTCTTGCTAGTAGGACCAGAAACTGCATGGGATTCAACTCCATTTCTGACTGGGAAACAAACACTAGCTCGCCTTACAAGAAACACACTCTGCTTTTGAGAAAAGAGCACTCTTCTACTCTACTGTGTTTCTTATGGAGTTCGAACAGTGAGCTTGCTCAGAACAAAAGAACTGTGCTTCCTACACACACGGGCCATATCTAGTTCAAATCTGCTTAGGAAACTGACAAGAACAGTAGCTCCGCTTCAGTCCAATACACTGTACTTGCTGGGAACAGATGCGAGTGCTATTTGCACTGTGTATTGCAATGGGAGCGCAATAGTGACTTTATTACCAGAAAACAACTCTTGCTCGTAGGAACAAAAACTGCATGTGACTCAACTCCATTTGTGACTGGGAAACAAACGCTAGCTCGCCTTACAAGAAACACACTCTGCTTTTGAGAAAAGAGCACTCTTCTACTGTACTGTGTTTCTTATAGGGACAGAAGAGTGAGCTTGCTCAGAACAAAAGAACTGTGCTTCCTACAAATACTGCCATATCTAGTTCAATTCTGCTTAGGAAACTGAAAAGAACAGTAGCTCCTGTTCAGTCCAATACACTGTACATGCTGGGAACAGAAGCCAGTGCTATTTGCCCTGTGTATGACAATGGGAGCGCAATAGTGACTCTTCTTACCAGAAAACAACTCTTGCTCGTCGGAAAAGAATCTGCATGTGATTCAACTCCATTTAGGACTGGGAAACAAACGCTAGCTCGCCTAACAAGAAACACACTCTGCTTTTGAGAAAAGAGCACTCTTCTACTCGACTGTGTATCCTATGGGGTCCGAACAGTGAGCTTGCTCAGAACAAAAGAACTGGGCTTCCTACACACACGGGCCATATCTAGTTCAACTCTGCTTAGGAAACTGACAAGAACAGTAGCTCCGCTTCAGTCCAATACACTGTACTTGCTGGGAACAGATGCGCGTGCTATTTGCACTGTGTATGTAAATGGGAGCGCAATAGTGACTTTCTTTACCAGAAAACAACTCTTGGTCTCAGGACAAGAAACTGCATATGATTCAACTCCATTTAGGACTGGGAAACAAACGCTATCTCGCCTTACAAAAAACACACTCTGCTTTTGAGAAAAGAGCACACTTCTACTCTACTGTGTTTTCTAGGGGGTCTGAACAGTGAGCTTGCTCAGAACAAAAGTACTGTGCTTCCAACACACACGGGCCTTATCTAGTTCATCTCTGCTTAGGAAACTGACAAGAACAGTAGCTCCGCTTCAGTCCAGTACACTGTACTTGCTGGGAACAGACGCGAGTGCTATTTGCACTGTGTATGAAAATGGGAGCGCAATAGTGACTTTCCTTACCAGAAAACACCTCTTGCTCGTAGGACCAGAAACTGCATGGGATTCAACACCATTTCTGACTGGGAAACAAAGACTAGCTTGCCTTACAAGAAACACACTCTGCTTTTGAGAAAAGAGCACTCTTCTACTCTACTGTGTTTCTTATGGGGTCCGAACAGTGAGCTTGCTCAGAACAAAAGAACTGTGCTTCCTACACACAGGGGCCATATCTAGTTCAACTCTGCTTAGGAAACTGACAAGAACAGTAGCTACACTTCAGTCCAATACACTGAACTTTCTGGGAACAGACGCGAGTGCTATTTGCACTGTGTATGGAAATGGGAGCGCAATAGTGACTTTCTTTACCAGAAAACAACTCTTGCTCGTAGGACCAGAAACTGCATGGGATTCAACTCCATTTCTAACTGGGAAACATACACTAGCTCGCCTTACAAGAAACACACTCTGCTTTTGAGAAAAGAGCACTCTTCTACTCTACTGTGTTTCCTATGGGGTCCGAACAGTGAGCTTGCTCAGAAAAAAAGAACTGTGCTTCCTACACACACGGGCCATATTTAGTTCAAATCGGCTTAGGAAACTGACAAGAACAGTAGCTCCGCTTCAGTCCAATACACTGTACTTGCTGGGAACAGATGCGAGTGCTATTTGCACTGTGTATGGCAATGGGAGCTCAATAGTGACTTTATTACCAGAAAACAACTCTTGCTCGTAGGACCAAAAACTGGATATAATTCAACTCCATTTAGGACTGGGAAACAAACGCTAGCTCGCCTTACAAGAAACACACTCTGCTTTTGAGAAAAGAGCAGTCTTCTACTCTACTGTGTTTCCTATGGGGTCCGAACAGTGTGCTGGCTCAGAACAAAAGAACTGTGCATCCTAAACACACGGGCCATATCTAGTTCAACTCTGCTTAGGAAACTGACAAGAACGGTAGCTCCTCTTCAGTCCAACACACTGTACTAGCTGGGAACAGACACAAGTGCTATTTGCCCTGTGTATGGCAATAGGAGCACAATAGTGACTCTTTTTATCAGAAAACAACTCTTACTCATAGGACAAGCAACTGCATGGGATTCAACTCCATTTCTGACTGGGAAACAAACACTAGCTCGCCTTACAAGAAAGACTCTCTGATTTTGAGAAAAGAGCACTCTTCTACTCTACTGTGTTTCCTATGGGGTCCAAATAGTGAGCTTGCTCAGAACAAAAGAACTGTGCTTCCTACACACAGGGGCCATATCTAGTTCAACTCTGCTTAGGAAACTGACAAGAACAGTAGCTCCGCTTCAGTCCAATACACTGTAATTGCTGGCAACAGACGCGAGTGCTATTTGCACTGTGTATGGAAATGGGAGCACAATAGTGACTTTCCTTACCAGAAAACACCTCTTGCTCGTAGGACCAGAAACTGCATGGGATTCAACTCCATTTCTGACTGGGAAACAAACACTAGCTCGCCTTACAAGAAACACACTCTGCTTTTGAGAAAAGAGCACTCGTCTACTCTACTGTGTTTCCTATGGAGTTTGAACAGTGAGCTTGCTCAGAACAAAAGAACTGTGCTTCCTACACACAGGGGCCATATCTAGTTCAAATCTGCTTAGGAAACTGACAAGAACAGTAGCTCCGCTTCAGTCCAATACACTGTACTTGCTGGGAACAGATGCGAGTGCTATTTGCAATGTGTATTGCAATGGGAGCGCAATAGTGACTTTATTACCAGAAAACAACTCTTGCTCGTAGGACCAAAAACTGCATGTGATTCAACTCCATTTACGACTGGGAAAAAAACGCTAGCTCGCCTTACAAGAAACACACTCTGCTTTTGAGAAAAGAGCACTCTTCTACTTTACTGTGTTTCTTATAGGGCCAGAAGAGTGAGCTTGCTCAGAACAAAAGAACTGTGCTTCCTACAAATACTGCCATATCTAGTTCAATTCTGCTTAGGAAACTGAAAAGAACAGTAGCTCCTGTTCAGTCCAATACACTGTACATGCTGGGAACAGACGCCAGTGCTATTTGCCCTGTGTATGACAATGGGAGCGCAATAGTGACTCTTCTTACCAGAAAACAACTCTTGCTCATAGGACAAGAATCTGCATCTGATTCAACTCCAATTAGGACTCCGAAACAAACGCTAGCTCGCCTAACAAGAAACACACTCTGCTTTTGAGAAAAGAGCACTCGTCTACACTACTGTGTTTCCTATGGGGTCCGAACAGTGAGCTTGCTCAGAACAAAAGAACTGTGCTTCCTACACACAAGGGCCATATCTAGTTCAACTGTGCTTAGGAAACTGACAAGAACGGTAGCTCCTCTTCAGTCCAATACACTGTACTAGCTGGGAACAGACGCGAGTGCTATTTGCACTGTGTATGGCAGTAGGAGCACAATAGTGACTCTTCTTATCAGAAAACAACTCTTACTCATAGGACAAGAAACTGCATGGGATTCAACTCCATTTCTGACTGGGAAACAAACACTAGCTCGCCTTACAAGAAAGACTCTCTGATTTTGAGAAAAGAGCACTCTTCTACTCTACTGTGTTTCCTATGGGTTCCGAACAGTGAGCTTGCTCAGAACAAAAGAACTGTGCTTCCTACACACAGGGGCCATATCTAGTTCAACTCTGCTTAGGAAACTGACAAGAACAGTAGCTCAGCTTCAGTCCAATACACTGTAATTGCTGGGAACAGTTGCGAGTGCTATTTGCACTGTGTATGGAAATGGTAGCACAATAATGACTTTCCTTACCAGAAAACAACTCTTGGTCATAGGACCAAAAACTGCATGTGATTCAACTCCATTTAGGACTGGGAAACAAATGCCAGCTCGCATTACAAGAAACACACTCTGCTTTTGAGCAAAGAGCACTCTTCTACTCTAGTGTGTTTCCTATTGGGCCAGAACAGTGAGCTTGCTCAGAACAAAAGAACTGTGCTTCATACAAATACTGCCATATATAGTTCAATTCTGCTTAGGAAACTGAAAAGAACTGTAGCTCCTGTTCAGTCCAATACACTGTACATGCTGGGAACAGACGCCAGTGCTATTTGCCCTGTGTATGACAATGGGAGCGCAATAGTGACTCTTATTACCAGAAAACAACTCTTGCTCGTAGGACAAGACAGTGCATGTGATTCAACTCCATTTAGGATTGGGAAACAAACGCTAGCTCGCCTAACAAGAAACACACTCTGCTTTTGAGAAAAGAGCACTCTTCTACTCGACAGTGTATCCTATGGGGTCCGAACAGTGAGCTTGCTCAGAACAAAAGAACTGTGCTTCCTACACGCAGGGGCCATAATTAGTTCAACTCTGCTTAGGAAACTGACAAGAACAGTAGCTCCTCTTCAGTCCAATACACTGTACTTGCTGGGAACAGACACGAGTGCTATTGGCACTGTGTAATGCAATGGGAGCGCAATAGTGACTTTCCTTACCAGAAAACAACTCTTGCTCATAGGACCAGAAACTGCATGTTATACAGCTCCATTTAGGACTGAGAAACAAATGCTTCCTCGCTTTACAAGAAACACACTCTGCTTTTGACAAAAGAGCACTCTTCTACTCTACTGTGTTTCCTATGGGGTCTGAAAGGTGAGCTTGCTCAGAACAAAAGAACTGTGCTTCCTACACACACGGACCATATGTAGTTCAACTCTGCTTAGGAAACTGACAAGAACAGTAGCTCCTCTTCAGTCCAATACACTGTACTTGCTGGGAACAGACGCGAGTGCTATTTGCACTGTGTATGGCAATAGGAGCACAATAGTGTCTCTTCTTATGAGAAAACAACTCTTGCTCATAGGACCAGAAACTGCATGGGATTCAACTTCATTTCTGACTGGGAAACAAACACTAGCTTGCCTTACAAGAAACACACTCTGATTTTGAGAAAAGAGCACTCTTCTACTCTATTGTGTTTCCTATGTGGTCCGAATAGTGAGCTTGCTCAGAACAAAAGAACTGTGCTTCCTACACAAAGGGGACATATCTAGTTCAACTCTGCTTAGGAACCTGACAAGAACAGGAGCTACGCTTCAGTCCAATACACTGTACTTGCTGGGAACAGACATGAGTGCTATTTGAACTGTGTATGTAAATGGGAGCGCAATAGTGACTTTCCTTACCAGAAAACAACTCTTGGTCGTACGACCAAAAACTGCATGTGATTCAACTCCATTTAGGACTGGGAAACAAACGCTATCTCGCCTTACAAAAAACACACTCTGCTTTTGAGAAAAGAGCACTCTTCTACTCTACTGTGTTTTCTAGGGGGTCTGAACAGTGAGCTTGCTCAGAACAAAAGAACTGTGCTTCCTACACACACGGGCCATATCTAGTTCATCTCTGCTTAGGAAACTGACAAGAACAGTAGCTCCGCTTCAGTCCAATACACTGTACTTCCTGGGAACCGACGCGAGTGCTATTTGCCCTGTGTATGGAAATGGGAGCGCAATAGTGACTTTCCTTACCAGAAAACAACTCTTGCTCATAGGACCAGAAACTGCATGGGATTCAACTCCATTTCTGACTGGGAAACAAACACTAGCTCGCCTTACAAGAAACACACTCTGCTTTTGAGAAAAGAGCACTCTTCTACTCTACTGTGTTTCTTATAGGGCCAGAAGAGTGAGCTTGCTCAGAACAAAAGAACTGTGCTTCCTACAAATACTGCCATATCTAGTTCAATTCTGCTTAGGAAACTGAAAAGAACAGTAGCTCCTGTTCAGTCCAATACACTGTACATGCTGGGAACAGACGCCAGTGCTATTTGCCCTGTGTATGACAATGGGAGCGCAATAGTGACTCTTCTTACCAGAAAACAACTCTTGCTCGTAGGACCAGAAACTGTATGTGATTCAACTCCATTTAGGACTGGGAAACAAACGCTAGCTCTCCTTACAAGAAACACAATCTGCTTTTGAGAAAAGAGCACTCTTCTACTCTACTGTGTATCCTATGGTGTCGGAACAGTGAGCTTGCTGAGAAAAAAAGAACTGTGCTTC
Organism: Peromyscus eremicus; assembly: GCF_949786415.1. NCBI lineage: Eukaryota > Metazoa > Chordata > Mammalia > Rodentia > Cricetidae > Peromyscus > Peromyscus eremicus. Next base: position 36,655 of record NW_026735985.1, read on the forward strand.
CTACACACAGGGGCCATATCTAGTTCAACTCTGCTTTGGAAATTGACAAGAACAGCAGCTCCTCTTCAGTCCAATACACTGTACTTGCTGGGAAAAGACGTGAGTGCTATTTGCACTGTGTATGGCAAGGGGAGTGCAATAGTGACTTTCCTTACCAGAAAACAACTCTTGCTCGTAGTACCAAAAACAGGATGTGATTCAACTCCATTTAGGACTGGGAAACAAATGCTAGCTTTCCTTACAAGAAACACACTCTGCTTTTGAAAAAAGAGCACTCTTCTACTCTACTGTGTTTCCTATGGGGTCCGAAGAGTGAGCTTGCTCAGAACAAAAGAACTGTGCTTTTTACACACACGGGCCATATCTAGTTCAACTCTGCTTAGGAAACTGACAAGAACGGTAGCTCCTATTCAGTCCAATACACTGTACTAGCTGCGAACAGACGCGAGTGCTATTTGCACTGTGTATGGCAATAGGAGTGCAATAGTGACTCTTCTTATCAGAAAACACCTCTTGCTCATAGGACCAGAAACTGCATGGGATTCAACTCCATTTCTGACTGGAAAACAAACACTAGCTCGCGTTACAAGAAACACACTCTCCTTTTGAGAAAAGAGCACTCTTCTACTCTAATGTGTTTCCTATGGGGTCCGAATAGTGAGCTTGCTCAGAACAAAAGAACTGTGCTTCCTACACACATGGGCCATATCTAGTACAACTCTGCTTAGGAAACTGACAAGAACAGTAGCTCTGCTTCAGTCCAATACACTGTACTTGCTGGGAACACATGCGAGTGCTATTTGCACTGAGTATGGAAATGGGAGCGCAATAGTGACTTTCCTTACCAGAAAACAACTCTTGCTCGTAGGACCAAAAAGAGCATGTGATTCAACTCCGTTTAGGACTGGGAAACAAATGCTAGCTCGCCTTAAAAGTAACACACTCTGCTTTTGAGAAAAGAGCACTCTTCTACTCTACAGTGTTTCCTATAGGGCCAGAACAGTGAGCTTGCTCAGAACAAAAGAACTGTGCTTCATAAAAATACTGCCATATCTAGTTCAATTCTGCTTAGGAAACTGAAAAGAACAGTAGCTCCTGTTCACCGCAATACACTGTACATTCTGGGAACAGACGCCAGTGCTATTTGCCCTGTGTATGACAATGGGAGCGCAATAGTGACTCTTCTTACCAGAAAACAACTCTTGCTCGTAGGACAAGAAACTGCATGGGATTCAACTCCATTTAGGACTGGGAAACAAACGCTAGCTCGCCGTACAAGAAACACACTGTGCTTTTGAGAAAAGAGCACTCTTCTACTCTACTGTGTTTCCTATGGGGTCCGAAGAGTGAGCTTGCTCAGATCAAAAGAACTGTGCTTCCTACACACACGGGCCATATCTAGTTCAACTCTGCTTTGGAAACTGACAAGAACAGTAGCTCCGCTTCAGTCCAATACACTGTACTTGCTGGGAACAGACGCGAGTGCTATTTGCACTTTGTATGGCAATGGGAGCGCAATAGTGAATTTCCTTACCAGAAAACAACTCTTGCTCGTAGGAGCAAAAACTACAACTGATTCAACTCCATTTAGGACTGGGAAACAAATGCTCGCTCGCCTTACAAGAAACACACTCTGCTTTTTCGAAAACATCACTCTTCTACTCTACTTTGTTTCCTATAGGGCCAGAACAGTGAGCTTACTCAGAACAAAAGAACTGTGCTTCCTACACACACGGCCATATCTAGTTCAATTCTGCTTAGGAAACAGACAAGAACAGTAGATCCTCTTCAGTCCAATACACTGTACATGCTGGGAACAGACGCCAGTGCTAATTGCCCTGTGTATAACAATGGGAGCCCAATAGTGACTCTTCTTACCAGAAAAAATTCATGCTCATAGGACCAGAAATTGCATGTGATTCAACACCATTTAGGACTGGGAAACAAACTCTAGCTCGCCTTACAAGAAACACACTCTGCTTTTGAGAAAAGAGCACTCTTCTACTCTACTGTGTTTCCCATAGTGCCAGAACAGTGAGTTTGCTCAGAACAAAAGAACTGTGCTTCCTACCAATATCGCCTTATATAGTTCAATTCTGCTTAGGAAAGTGACAAGAACAGTAGATCCTCTTCAGTCCAATACACTGTACATGTTGGGAACAGACGCCAGTGCTATTTGCCTTGTGTTTGACAATGGGAGTGCAATAGTGACTCTTCTTACCAGAAAACATCTCTTGCTCGTAGGACAAGAAACTGCATGTGATTCAACTCCATTTAGGACTTGGAAACAAACGCTAGCTCGCCTTACAAGAAACACACTCTGCCTTTGAGAAAAGAGCGCTCTTCTACTCTATTGTGTATCCTATGGGATCCAAACAGTGAGCTTGCTCAGAACAAAAGAACTGTGCTTCCTACACACACGGGCCATATCTAGTTCAACTCTACTTAGGAAACTGACAGGAACAGTAGCTCCTCTTCAGTCCAATACACTGTACTTGCTTGGAACAGACGTGAGTGCTATTTGCACTGTGTATGGCAATGGGAGTGCAATAGCAACTTTCCTTACCAGAAAACAACTCTTGCTCATAGGACCAAGAACAGGATGTGATTCAACTCCATTTAGGACAGGGAAACAAACGCTAGCTTGCCTTACAGGAAACATACTCTGCTTTTGAGAAAAGAGCACTCTTCTACTCTACTGTGTTTCCTATGGGGTCCGAACAGTGAGCTTGCTCAGAACAAAAGAACTGTGCTTCCTACACACACGGGCCATATCTAGTTCAACTCTGCTTAGGAAACTGACAAGAAAGGTAGATCCTCTTCAGTCCAATACACTCTACTTGCTGGGATTAGACGCCGGTGCTATTTGCCTTGTGTATGACAATGGGAGCACAATAGTGACTCTTCTTACCAGAAAACTACTCTTGCACGTAGGACCAGAAACTGCATGTGATTCAACTACATTTAGGACTGGGAAACAAACGCTAGCTCGCCTTACAAGAAACACACTCTGCTTTTGAGAAAAGAGCACTCTTCTACTCTAATGTCTTTCCTATAAGGCTAGAACAGTGAGCATTCTCAGAACAAAAGAACTGTGCTTCCTACACACATGGGCCATATCTAGTTCAACTCTGCTTAGGAAACTGACAAGAACAGTAGCTCCGCTTTAGTCCAATACACTGTACTTGCTGGGAACAGACGCGATTGATATTTGCACTGTGTATGGCAATGGGAGCACAATAGTGACTTTCCTTACCAGAAAACAACTCTTGTTCGTAGGACAAGAAACTGCATGTGATTCAACTCCATTTAGGACTGGGAAACAAACGCTAGCTCGCCTTACAAGAAACACACTCTGCTTTTGAGAAAAGAGCACTCTTCTACTCTACTGTGTTTCCTATAGGGCCAGAACAGTGAGTTTGCTCAGAAAAAAAGAACTGTGCTTCCTACAAATACCACCTTATCTAGTTCAATTCTGCTTAGGAAAGTGACAAGAACAGTAGGTCCTCTTCAGTCCAATACACTGTACATGCTCGGAACAGACGCCAGTGCTATTTGCCCTGTGTATGACAATGGGAGCGCAATAGTGACTCTTCTTACCAGAAAACAGCTCTTGCTCGTACGACAAGAAACTGCATGTGATTCAACTCCATTTAGGACTGGGAAACAAATGCTAGCTCGCCTTACAAGAAACACACTCTGCTTTGGAGAAAAGAGCACTCTTCTTCTCTACTGTGTATCCTATGGAATCCGAACAGTGAGCTTGCTCAGAATAAAAGAACTGTGCTTCCTATACACATGGGCCATATCTAGTTCAACTCTGCTTAGGAAACTGACAAGAACAGTAGCTCCGCTTCAGTCCAATACACTGTACTTGCTGGGAAGAGACTCGAGTGCTATTTGCACTGTGTATGGCAATGGGAGCACAATAGTGACTCTTCTTACCAGAAAACAACTCTTGCTCGTAGGACAAGAAACTGCATGTGATTCAACTCCTTTTAGGACTGGGAAACAAACGCTAGCTCGCCTTACAAGGAACACACTCTGCTTTTGAGAAAAGAGCACTCTTCTACTCGACTGTGTATCCTATGGGATCCGAACAGTGAGCTTGCTCAGAACAAAAGAACTGTGCTTCCCTTACACATGGGCCATATCTAGTTCAACTCTGCTTAGGAAACTGACAAGAACATTAGCTCCGCTTCAGTCCAATTCACTGTACTTGCTGGGAACAGACACGAGTGCTATTTGCACTGTGTATGGCAATGGAGCGCAATAATGACTTTCCTTACCAGAAAACAACTCTTGCTCTTAGGACCAAAAACTGCATGTGATTCAACTCCATTTAGGACTCGGAAACAAACGCTAGCTCACCTTACAGGAAACACACTCTGCTTTTGAGAAAAGAGCACTCTTCTACTCTACTGTGTTTCCTATATGGCCAGAACAGTGAGTTTGCTCAGAACAAAGAACTGTGCTTCCTACAAATACGGCCATATCTAGTTCAATTCTGCTTAGGAAACTGACAAGAACAGTAGATCCTCTTCAGTCCAATACACTGTACATGCTGGGAACAGACGCAAGTGCTATTTGCCCTGTGTATGACAATGGGAGCGCAATAGTGACTCTTCTTACCAGAAAACAACTCTTGCTCATAGGACAAGAAAGTGCATGTGATTCAACTCGATTTAGGACTGGGAAACAAATGCTACCTCGCCTTACAAGAAACACACTCTGCTTTTGAGAAAAGAGCACTCTTCTACTCTACTGTGTATCCTATGGGATCTGAACAGTGAGCTTGCTCAGAACAAAAGAACTATGCTTCCTACACAAACGCGCCATGTCTAGTTCAACTCTACTTAGGAAACTGACAAGAACAGTAGCTCCACTTCAGTCCATACACTGTACTTGCTTGGAACAGACGTGAGTGCTTTTTGCACTGTGTATGGCAATGGGAGTGCAATAGTGACTTTCCTTACCAGAAAACAACTCTTGTTCGTAGTACCAAAAACAGGATGTGATTCATCTCCATTTAGGACAGGGAAACAAACGCTAGCTTGCCATACAAGAAACACACTCTGCTTTTGAGAAAAGAGCACTCTTCTACTCTACTGTGTTTCCTATGGGGTCCGAACAGTGACCTTGCTCAGAACAAAAGAACTGTGCTTCCTACCTACACGGGCCATATATAGTTCAACTCTGCTTAGGAAACTGACAAGAAAGGTAGATCCTCTTCAGTCCAATACACTGTACTTGCTGGGATTAGACGCCAGTGCTATTTGCCTTGTGTATGACAATGGGAGCACAATAGTGACTCTTCTTACCAGAAAACAACTCTTGCTGATAGGACCAGAAACTGCATGTGATTCAACTCCATTTAGGACTTGGAAACAAACGCTAGCTCAACTTACAAGAAACACACTCTGCTTTTGAGAAAAGAGCACTATTCTACTCTACTGTGTTTCCTATAGGGCCAGAACAGTGAGTTTGCTCAGAACAAAAGAACTGTGCTTCCTACAAATACGGCCATATCTAGTTCAATTCTGCTTAGCAAACTGACAAGAACAGTAGATCCTCTTCAGTCCAATACACTGTACTTGCTGGGAACAGACGCGAGTGCTATTTGCACTATGTATGGCAATGGGAAAGCAATAGTTACTTTCCTTACCAGAAAAAAACTCTTGCTCGTAGGACCAAAAACTGCATGTGATTCAACTCCATTTAGGACTGGGAAACAAACGCTAGCTTGCCTTACAAGAAACACACTCTGCATTTGAGAAAAGAGCACTCTTCTACTCGACTGTGTTTCCTATGGTGTCTAAACAGTGAGCTTGCTCAGAATAAAAGAACTGTGCTTCCTACAAACAGGGGCCATATCTAGTTCAACTCTGCTTAGGAAACTGACAAGAACATTAGCTCCGCTTCAGTCCAATTCACTGTACTTGCTGGGAACAGACGCGAGTACTATTTGAACTGTGTATAGCAATGGGAGCACAATAGTGACTTTCCTTACCAGAAAACAACTCTTGCTCGTTGGACAGGAAACTGCATGGGATTCAACTCCATTTAAGACTGGGAAACAAACGCTAGCTCGCCTTACAAGAAACACACTCTGCTTTTGAGAAAAGAGCACTCTTCTACTCTACTGTGTTTCCTATAGGGCCAGAACAGTGAGCTTGCTCAGAAAAAAAGAACTGTGCTTCCTACACACACGGCCATATCTAGTTCAATTCTGCTTAAGAAACTGACAAGAACTGTAGATCCTCTTCAGTCCACTACACTGTACATGCTGTGAACAGACGCCAGTGCTATTTGCCCTGTGTATGACAATGGGAGCACAATAGTGACTCTTCTTACCAGAAAACAACTCTTGCTTGTAGGACAAGAAACTGCATGGGATTCCACTCCATTTAGGACCGGGTAACAAACGCTAGCTCCCGTTACAAGAAACACACTCTGCTTTTGAGAAAAGAGCACTCTTCTACTCGACTGTGTTTCCTATGGTGTCTAAACAGTGAGCTTGCTCAGAATAAAAGAACTGTGCTTCCTACAAACAGGGGCCATATCTAGTTCAACTCTGCTTAGGAAACTGACAAGAACATTAGCTCCGCTTCAGTCCAATTCACTGTACTTGCTGGGAACAGACGCGAGTGCTATTTGCACTGTGTATGGCAATGGGAGCACAAAAGTGACTTTCCTTCCCAGAAAACAACTCTTGCTCGTAGGACAAGAAACAGCATCTTATTCAACTCCATTTAGGACTGGGAAACAAACGCTAGCTCGCCTTACAAGAAACACACTCTGCTTTTGAGAAAAGAGCACTGTTCTACTCTACTGTGTTTCCTATAGGGCCAGAACAGTGACTTTGCTCAGAACAACAACTGTGCTTTCTACAAATACGGCCATATCTAGTTCAATTCTGCTTAGGAAAATGACAAGAACAGTAGATCCTCTTCAGTCCAATACACTGTATATGCTGGGAACAGACGCCAGTGCTATTTGCCCTGTGTATGACAATGGGAGCGCAATAGTGACTCTTCTTACCAGAAAACAACTCTTGCTCGTAGGACAAGAAACTGCATGGGATTCAACTCCATTTAGGACCGGGTAACAAATGCTAGCTCCCCTTACAAGAAACACACTCTGCTTTTGAGAAAAGAGCACTCTTCTACTCGACTGTGTTTCCTATGGTGTCTAAACAGTGAGCTTGCTCAGAATAAAAGAACTGTGCTTCCTACAAACAGGGGCCATATCTAGTTCAACTCTGCTTAGGAAACTTACAAGAACATTAGCTCCGCTTCAGTCCAATTCACTGTACTTGCTGGGAACAGACGCGAGTACTATTTGCACTGTGTATAGCAATGGGAGCACAATAGTGACTTTCCTTACCAGAAAACAACTCTTGCTCGTAGGACAGGAAACTGCATGGGATTCAACTCCATTTAAGACTGGGAAACAAACGCTAGCTCGCCTTACAAGAAACACACTCTGCTTTTGAGAAAAGAGCACTGTTCTACTCTACTGTGTTTCCTATAGGGCCAGAACAGTGAGCTTGCTCAGAAAAAAAGAACTGTGCTTCCTACACACACGGCCATATCTAGTTCAATTCTGCTTAAGAAACTGACAAGAACTGTAGATCCTCTTCAGTCCACTACACTGTACATGCTGTGAACAGACGCCAGTGCTATTTGCCCTGTGTATGACAATGGGAGCACAATAGTGACTCTTCTTACCAGAAAACAACTCTTGCTTGTAGGACAAGAAACTGCATGGGATTCCACTCCATTTAGGACCGGGTAACAAACGCTAGCTCCCCTTACAAGAAACACACTCTGCTTTTGAGAAAAGAGCACTCTTCTACTCGACTGTGTTTCCTATGGTGTCTAAACAGTGAGCTTGCTCAGAATAAAAGAACTGTGCTTCCTACACACGGGCCATATCTAGTTCAAATTTGCTTAGGAAACTGACAAGAACAGTAGCTCCGCTTCAGTCCAATACACTGTACTTGCTGGGAACAGACGCGAGTGCTATTTGCACTTTGTATGGCAATGGGAGCGCAATAGTGAATTTCCTTACCAGAAACAACTCTTGCTCGTAGGAGCAAAAACTACAACTGATTCAACTCCATTTAGGACTGGGAAACAAATGCTCGCTCGCCTTACAAGAAACACACTCTGCTTTTTCGAAAACATCACTCTTCTACTCTACTTTGTTTCCTATAGGGCCAGAACAGTGAGCTTACTCAGAACAAAAGAACTGTGCTTCCTACACACACGGCCATATCTAGTTCAATTCTGCTTAGGAAACAGACAAGAACAGTAGATCCTCTTCAGTCCAATACACTGTACATGCTGGGAACAGACGCCAGTGCTAATTGCCCTGTGTATAACAATGGGAGCCCAATAGTGACTCTTCTTACCAGAAAAAATTCATGCTCATAGGACCAGAAATTGCATGTGATTCAACACCATTTAGGACTGGGAAACAAACTCTAGCTCGCCTTACAAGAAACACACTCTGCTTTTGAGAAAAGAGCACTCTTCTACTCTACTGTGTTTCCCATAGTGCCAGAACAGTGAGTTTGCTCAGAACAAAAGAACTGTGCTTCCTACAAATATCGCCTTATATAGTTCAATTCTGCTTAGGAAAGTGACAAGAACAGTAGATCCTCTTCAGTCCAATACACTGTACATGCTGGGAACAGACGCCAGTGCTATTTGCCTTGTGTTTGACAATGGGAGTGCAATAGTGACTCTTCTTACCAGAAAACATCTCTTGCTCGTAGGACAAGAAACTGCATGTGATTCAACTCCATTTAGGACTTGGAAACAAACGCTAGCTCGCCTTACAAGAAACACACTCTGCCTTTGAGAAAAGAGCGCTCTTCTACTCTATTGTGTATCCTATGGGATCCAAACAGTGAGCTTGCTCAGAACAAAAGAACTGTGCTTCCTACACACACGGGCCATATCTAGTTCAACTCTACTTAGGAAACTGACAGGAACAGTAGCTCCTCTTCAGTCCAATACACTGTACTTGCTTGGAACAGACGTGAGTGCTATTTGCACTGTGTATGGCAATGGGAGTGCAATAGCAACTTTCCTTACCAGAAAACAACTCTTGCTCATAGGACCAAGAACAGGATGTGATTCAACTCCATTTAGGACAGGGAAACAAACGCTAGCTTGCCTTACAGGAAACATACTCTGCTTTTGAGAAAAGAGCACTCTTCTACTCTACTGTGTTTCCTATGGGGTCCGAACAGTGAGCTTGCTCAGAACAAAAGAACTGTGCTTCCTACACACACGGGCCATATCTAGTTCAACTCTGCTTAGGAAACTGACAAGAAAGGTAGATCCTCTTCAGTCCAATACACTCTACTTGCTGGGATTAGACGCCGGTGCTATTTGCCTTGTGTATGACAATGGGAGCACAATAGTGACTCTTCTTACCAGAAAACTACTCTTGCACGTAGGACCAGAAACTGCATGTGATTCAACTACATTTAGGACTGGGAAACAAACGCTAGCTCGCCTTACAAGAAACACACTCTGCTTTTGAGAAAAGAGCACTCTTCTACTCTAATGTCTTTCCTATAAGGCTAGAACAGTGAGCATTCTCAGAACAAAAGAACTGTGCTTCCTACACACATGGGCCATATCTAGTTCAACTCTGCTTAGGAAACTGACAAGAACAGTAGCTCCGCTTTAGTCCAATACACTGTACTTGCTGGGAACAGACGCGATTGATATTTGCACTGTGTATGGCAATGGGAGCACAATAGTGACTTTCCTTACCAGAAAACAACTCTTGTTCGTAGGACAAGAAACTGCATGTGATTCAACTCCATTTAGGACTGGGAAACAAACGCTAGCTCGCCTTACAAGAAACACACTCTGCTTTTGAGAAAAGAGCACTCTTCTACTCTACTGTGTTTCCTATAGGGCCAGAACAGTGAGTTTGCTCAGAAAAAAAGAACTGTGCTTCCTACAAATACCACCTTATCTAGTTCAATTCTGCTTAGGAAAGTGACAAGAACAGTAGGTCCTCTTCAGTCCAATACACTGTACATGCTCGGAACAGACGCCAGTGCTATTTGCCCTGTGTATGACAATGGGAGCGCAATAGTGACTCTTCTTACCAGAAAACAGCTCTTGCTCGTACGACAAGAAACTGCATGTGATTCAACTCCATTTAGGACTGGGAAACAAATGCTAGCTCGCCTTACAAGAAACACACTCTGCTTTGGAGAAAAGAGCACTCTTCTTCTCTACTGTGTATCCTATGGAATCCGAACAGTGAGCTTGCTCAGAATAAAAGAACTGTGCTTCCTATACACATGGGCCATATCTAGTTCAACTCTGCTTAGGAAACTGACAAGAACAGTAGCTCCGCTTCAGTCCAATACACTGTACTTGCTGGGAAGAGACTCGAGTGCTATTTGCACTGTGTATGGCAATGGGAGCACAATAGTGACTCTTCTTACCAGAAAACAACTCTTGCTCGTAGGACAAGAAACTGCATGTGATTCAACTCCTTTTAGGACTGGGAAACAAACGCTAGCTCGCCTTACAAGGAACACACTCTGCTTTTGAGAAAAGAGCACTCTTCTACTCGACTGTGTATCCTATGGGATCCGAACAGTGAGCTTGCTCAGAACAAAAGAACTGTGCTTCCCTTACACATGGGCCATATCTAGTTCAACTCTGCTTAGGAAACTGACAAGAACATTAGCTCCGCTTCAGTCCAATTCACTGTACTTGCTGGGAACAGACACGAGTGCTATTTGCACTGTGTATGGCAATGGAGCGCAATAATGACTTTCCTTACCAGAAAACAACTCTTGCTCTTAGGACCAAAAACTGCATGTGATTCAACTCCATTTAGGACTCGGAAACAAACGCTAGCTCACCTTACAGGAAACACACTCTGCTTTTGAGAAAAGAGCACTCTTCTACTCTACTGTGTTTCCTATATGGCCAGAACAGTGAGTTTGCTCAGAACAAAGAACTGTGCTTCCTACAAATACGGCCATATCTAGTTCAATTCTGCTTAGGAAACTGACAAGAACAGTAGATCCTCTTCAGTCCAATACACTGTACATGCTGGGAACAGACGCAAGTGCTATTTGCCCTGTGTATGACAATGGGAGCGCAATAGAGACTCTTCTTACCAGAAAACAACTCTTGCTCATAGGACAAGAAAGTGCATGTGATTCAACTCGATTTAGGACTGGGAAACAAATGCTAGCTCGCCTTACAAGAAACACACTCTGCTTTTGAGAAAAGAGCACTCTTCTACTCTACTGTGTATCCTATGGGATCTGAACAGTGAGCTTGCTCAGAACAAAAGAACTATGCTTCCTACACAAACGCGCCATGTCTAGTTCAACTCTACTTAGGAAACTGACAAGAACAGTAGCTCCACTTCAGTCCATACACTGTACTTGCTTGGAACAGACGTGAGTGCTTTTTGCACTGTGTATGGCAATGGGAGTGCAATAGTGACTTTCCTTCCCAGAAAACAACTCTTGTTCGTAGTACCAAAAACAGGATGTGATTCATCTCCATTTAGGACAGGGAAACAAACGCTAGCTTGCCATACAAGAAACACACTCTGCTTTTGAGAAAAGAGCACTCTTCTACTCTACTGTGTTTCCTATGGGGTCCGAACAGTGACCTTGCTCAGAACAAAAGAACTGTGCTTCCTACCTACACGGGCCATATATAGTTCAACTCTGCTTAGGAAACTGACAAGAAAGGTAGATCCTCTTCAGTCCAATACACTGTACTTGCTGGGATTAGACGCCAGTGCTATTTGCCTTGTGTATGACAATGGGAGCACAATAGTGACTCTTCTTACCAGAAAACTACTCTTGCACGTAGGACCAGAAACTGCAAGTGATTCAACTCCATTTAGGACTTGGAAACAAACGCTAGCTCAACTTACAAGAAACACACTCTGCTTTTGAGAAAAGAGCACTATTCTACTCTACTGTGTTTCCTATAGGGCCAGAACAGTGAGTTTGCTCAGAACAAAAGAACTGTGCTTCCTACAAATACGGCCATATCTAGTTCAATTCTGCTTAGCAAACTGACAAGAACAGTAGATCCTCTTCAGTCCAATACACTGTACTTGCTGGGAACAGACGCGAGTGCTATTTGCACTATGTATGGCAATGGGAAAGCAATAGTTACTTTCCTTACCAGAAAAAAACTCTTGCTCGTAGGACCAAAAACTGCATGTGATTCAACTCCATTTAGGACTGGGAAACAAACGCTAGCTTGCCTTACAAGAAACACACTCTGCATTTGAGAAAAGAGCACTCTTCTTCTCTAATGTGTTTGCTATAGGGCCAGAACAGTGAGCTTGCTCAGAAAAAAATAACTGTGCTTCCTACACAAACGGCCATATCTAGTTCAATTCTGCTTAGGAAACTGATAAGAACAGTAGATCCTCTTCAGTCCAATACACTGTACATGCTGTGAACAGACGCCAGTGCTATTTGCCCTGTATATGACAATGGGAGCGCAATAGTGACTTTCCTTACCAGAAAACAACTCTTGCTCGTAGGACAAGAAACAGCATCTTATTCAACTCCATTTAGGACTGGGAAACAAACGCTAGCTCGCCTTACAAGAAACACACTCTGCTTTTGAGAAAAGAGCACTGTTCTACTCTACTGTGTTTCCTATAGGGCCAGAACAGTGACTTTGCTCAGAACAACAACTGTGCTTCCTACAAATACGGCCATATCTAGTTCAATTCTGCTTAGGAAAATGACAAGAACAGTAGATCCTCTTCAGTCCAATACACTGTATATGCTGGGAACAGACGCCAGTGCTATTTGCCCTGTGTATGACAATGGGAGCGCAATAGTGACTCTTCTTACCAGAAAACAACTCTTGCTCGTAGGACAAGAAACTGCATGGGATTCAACTCCATTTAGGACTGGGAAACAAACGCTAGCTCGCCGTACAAGAAACACACTGTGCTTTTGAGAAAAGAGCACTCTTCTACTCTACTGTGTTTCCTATGGGGTCCGAAGAGTGAGCTTGCTCAGATCAAAAGAACTGTGCTTCCTACACACACGGGCCATATCTAGTTCAACTCTGCTTTGGAAACTGACAAGAACAGTAGCTCCGCTTCAGTCCAATACACTGTACTTGCTGGGAACATACGCGAGTGCTATTTGCACTTTGTATGGCAATGGGAGCGCAATAGTGAATTTCCTTACCAGAAAACAACTCTTGCTCGTAGGAGCAAAAACTACAAGTGATTCAACTCCATTTAGGACTGGGAAACAAATGCTCGCTCGCCTTACAAGAAACACACTCTGCTTTTTCGAAAACATCACTCTTCTACTCTACTTTGTTTCCTATAGGGCCAGAACAGTGAGCTTACTCAGAACAAAAGAACTGTGCTTCCTACACACACGGCCATATCTAGTTCAATTCTGCTTAGGAAACAGACAAGAACAGTAGATCCTCTTCAGTCCAATACACTGTACATGCTGGGAACAGACGCCAGTGCTAATTGCCCTGTGTATAAAAATGGGAGCCCAATAGTGACTCTTCTTACCAGAAAAAATTCATGCTCATAGGACCAGAAATTGCATGTGATTCAACACCATTTAGGACTGGGAAACAAACTCTAGCTCGCCTTACAAGAAACACACTCTGCTTTTGAGAAAAGAGCACTCTTCTACTCTACTGTGTTTCCCATAGTGCCAGAACAGTGAGTTTGCTCAGAACAAAAGAACTGTGCTTCCTACAATTATCGCCTTATATAGTTCAATTCTGCTTAGGAAAGTGACAAGAACAGTAGATCCTCTTCAGTCCAATACACTGTACATGCTGGGAACAGACGCCAGTGCTATTTGCCTTGTGTATGACAATGGGAGTGCAATAGTGACTCTTCTTACCAGAAAACATCTCTTGCTCGTAGGACAAGAAACTGCATGTGATTCAACTCCATTTAGGACTTGGAAACAAACGCTAGCTCGCCTTACAAGAAACACACTCTGCCTTTGAGAAAAGAGCGCTCTTCTACTCTATTGTGTATCCTATGGGATCCAAACAGTGAGCTTGCTCAGAACAAAAGAACTGTGCTTCCTACACACACGGGCCATATCTAGTTCAACTCTACTTAGGAAACTGACAAGAACAGTAGCTCCTCTTCAGTCCAATACACTGTACTTGCTTGGAACAGACGTGAGTGCTATTTGCACTGTGTATGGCAATGGGAGTGCAATAGCAACTTTCCTTACCAGAAAACAACTCTTGCTCATAGGACCAAGAACAGGATGTGATTCAACTCCATTTAGGACAGGGAAACAAACGCTAGCTTGCCTTACAGGAAACATACTCTGCTTTTGAGAAAAGAGCACTCTTCTACTCTACTGTGTTTCCTATGGGGTCCGAACAGTGAGCTTGCTCAGAACAAAAGAACTGTGCTTCCTACACACACGGGCCATATCTAGTTCAACTCTGCTTAGGAAACTAACAAGAAAGGTAGATCCTCTTCAGTCCAATACACTCTACTTGCTGGGATTAGACGCCGGTGCTATTTGCCTTGTGTATGACAATGGGAGCACAATAGTGACTCTTCTTACCAGAAAACTACTCTTGCACGTAGGACCAGAAACTGCATGTGATTCAACTACATTTAGGACTGGGAAACAAACGCTAGCTCGCCTTACAAGAAACACACTCTGCTTTTGAGAAAAGAGCACTCTTCTACTCTAATGTCTTTCCTATAAGGCTAGAACAGTGAGCATTCTCAGAACAAAAGAACTGTGCTTCCTACACACATGGGCCATATCTAGTTCAACTCTGCTTAGGAAACTGACAAGAACAGTAGCTCCGCTTTAGTCCAATACACTGTACTTGCTGGGAACAGACGCGATTGATATTAGCACTGTGTATGGCAATGGGAGCACAATAGTGACTTTCCTTACCAGAAAACAACTCTTGTTCGTAGGACAAGAAACTGCATGTGATTCAACTCCATTTAGGACTGGGAAACAAACGCTAGCTCGCCTTACAAGAAACACACTCTGCTTTTGAGAAAAGAGCACTCTTCTACTCTACTGTGTTTCCTATAGGGCCAGAACAGTGAGTTTGCTCAGAAAAAAAGAACTGTGCTTCCTACAAATACCACCTTATCTAGTTCAATTCTGCTTAGGAAAGTGACAAGAACAGTAGGTCCTCTTCAGTCCAATACACTGTACATGCTCGGAACAGACGCCAGTGCTATTTGCCCTGTGTATGACAATGGGAGCGCAATAGTGACTCTTCTTACCAGAAAACAGCTCTTGTTCGTACGACAAGAAACTGCATGTGATTCAACTCCATTTAGGACTGGGAAACAAATGCTAGCTCGCCTTACAAGAAACACACTCTGCTTTGGAGAAAAGAGCACTCTTCTTCTCTACTGTGTATCCTATGGAATCCGAACAGTGAGCTTGCTCAGAATAAAAGAACTGTGCTTCCTATACACATGGGCCATATCTAGTTCAACTCTGCTTAGGAAACTGACAAGAACAGTAGCTCCGCTTCAGTCCAATACACTGTACTTGCTGGGAAGAGACTCGAGTGCTATTTGCACTGTGTATGGCAATGGGAGCACAATAGTGACTCTTCTTACCAGAAAACAACTCTTGCTCGTAGGACAAGAAACTGCATGTGATTCAACTCCTTTTAGGACTGGGAAACAAACGCTAGCTCGCCTTACAAGGAACACACTCTGCTTTTGAGAAAAGAGCACTCTTCTACTCGACTGTGTATCCTATGGGATCCGAACAGTGAGCTTGCTCAGAACAAAAGAACTGTGCTTCCCTTACACATGGGCCATATCTAGTTCAACTCTGCTTAGGAAACTGACAAGAACAGTAGCTCCGCTTCAGTCCAATACACTGTACTTGCTGGGAACAGACGCGAGTGATATTTGCACTGTGTATGGCAATGGGAGCACAATAGTGACTTTCCTTACCAGAAAACAACTCTTGCTCGTAGGACCAAAAACTGCATGTGATTCAACTCCATTTAGGACTGGGAAACAAACGCTAGCTCGCCTTACAAGAAACACACTCTGCTTTTGAGAAAAGAGGACTCTTCTACTCTACTTTGTTTCCTATAGGGCCAGAACAGTGAGTTTGCTCAGAACAAAAGAACTGTGCTTCCTACAAATACCGCCTTATCTAGTTCAATTCTGCTTAGGAAACTGACAAGAACAGTACATCCTCTTCAGTCCAATACACTGTACATGCTGTGAAACGACGACAGTGCTATTTGCCCTGTGTATGATAATGGGAGCACAATAGGGACTCTTCTTAACAGAAAAATACTCTTGCTCGTAGGACAAGAAACTGCATGAGATTCAACTCCATTTAGGACTGGGAAACAAATGATAGCTCGCCTTACAAGAAACACACTCTGCTTTTTCGAAAACATCACTCTTCTACTCTACTTTGTTTCCTATAGGGCCAGAACAGTGAACTTGCTCAGAACAAAAGAACTGTGCTTCCTACACAACGGCCATATCTAGTTCAATTCTGCCTAGGAAACTGACAAGAACAGTAGATCCTCTTCAGTCCAATACACTGTACATGCTGGGAACAGACGCCAGTGCTATTTGCCCTAGTACCACAATGGGTGCACAATAGTAACTCTTCTTACCAGAAAACAACTCTTGCTCGTAGGACAAGAAACTGCATGGGATTCAACTCCATTTAGGATTGGGAAACAAACGCTAGCTCGCCTTACAAGAAACACACTCTGCTTTTGAGAAAAGAGCACTCTTCTACTCTACTGTGTTTCCTATGGTGCCCGAACAGTGAGCATTCTCAGAAAAAAAGAACTGTGCTTCCTACAAATATCGCATTATATAGTTCAATTCTGCTTAGGAAAGTGAAAAGAACAGTAGATCCTCTTCAGTCCAATACACTGTACATGCTGGGAACAGACGCCAGTGCTATTTTCCCTGTGTATGACAATGGGAGTGCAATAGTGACTCTTCTTACCAGAAAACATCTCTTGCTCGTAGGACAAGAAACTGCATGTGATTCAACTCCATTTAGGACTTGGAAACAAACGCTAGCTCGCCTTAAAAGAAACACACTCTGCCTTTGAGAAAAGAGCGCTCTTCTACTCTACTGTGTATCCTATGGGATCCAAACAGTGAGCTTGCTCAGAACAAAAGAACTGTGCTTCCTACACACACGGGCCATATCTAGTTCAACTCTACTTAGGAAACTGACAAGAACAGAAGCTCCTCTTCAGTCCAATACACTGTACTTGCTTGGAAAAGACGTGAGTGCTATTTGCACTGTGTATGGCAATGGGAGTGCAATAGCAACTTTCCTTACCAGAAAACAACTCTTGCTCATAGGACCAAGAACAGGATGTGATTCAACTCCATTTCGCACAGGGAAACAAACGCTAGCTTGCCTTACAGGAAACACACTCTGCTTTTGAGAAAAGAGCACTCTTCTACTCTACTGTGTTTCCTATGGGGTCCGAACAGTGAGCTTGCTCAGAACAAAAGTACTGTGCTTCCTACACACACGGGCCATATCTAGTTCAACTCTGCTTAGGAAACTGACAAGAAAGGTAGATCCTCTTCAGTCCAATACACTCTACTTGCTGGGATTAGACGCCGGTGCTATTTGCCTTGTGTATGACAATGGGAGCACAATAGTGACACTTCTTACCAGAAAACTACTCTTGCTCGTAGGACCAGAAACTGCATGTGATTCAACTCCATTTAGGACTGGGAAACAAACGCTAGCTCGCCTTACAAGAAACACACTCTGCTTTTGAGAAAAGAGCACTCTTCTACTCTAATGTCTTTCCTATAAGGCCAGAACAGTGAGCATTCTCAGAACAAAAGAACTGTGCTTCCTACAAACAGGGGCCATATCTAGTTCAACTCTGCTTAGGAAACTGACAAGAACAGTAGCTCCGCTTTAGTCCAATACACTGTACTTGCTGGGAACAGACGCGATTGATATTTGCACTGTGTATGGGAATGGGAGCACAATAGTGACTTTCCTTACCAGAAAACAACTCTTGTTCATAGGACAAGAAACTGCATGTGATTCAACTCCATTTAGGACTGGGAAACAAACGCTAGCTCGCCTTACAAGAAACACACTCTGCTTTTGAGAAAAGAGCACTCTTCTACTCTACTGTGTTTCCTATAGGGCCAGAAGAGTGAGTTTGCTCAGAAAAAAAGAACTGTGCTTCCTACAAATACCGCCTTATCTAGTTCAATTCTGCTTAGGAATGTGACAAGAACAGTAGGTCCTCTTCAGTCCAATACACTGTACATGCTCGGAACAGACGCCAGTGCTATTTGCCCTGTGTATGGCAATGGGAGCGCAATAGTGACTCTTCTTACCAGAAAACAACTCTTGCTCGTAGGACAAGAAACTGCATGTGATTCAACTCCATTAATACTGGGAAACAAACGCTAGCTCGCCTTACAAGGAACACACTCTGCTTTTGAGAAAAGAGCACTCTTCTACTCTACTGTGTATCCTATGGGATCCGAACAGTGAGCTTGCTCAGAACAAAAGAACTGTGCTTCCCTTACACATGGGCCATATCTAGTTCAACTCTGCTTAGGAAAATGACAAGAACAGTAGCTCCGCTTCAGTCCAATACACTGTACTTGCTGGGAACAGACGGGAGTGCTATTTGCACTGTGTATGGCAATGGGAGCACAATAGTGACTTTCCTTACCAGAAAACAACTCTTGCTCGTAGGACCAAAAACTGCATGTGATTCAACTCCATTTAGGACTGGGAAAAAAACGCTAGCTCGCCTTACAAGAAACACACTCTGCTTTTGAGAAAAGAGCACTCTTCTACTCTACTGTGTTTCCTATAGGGCCAGAACAGTGAGTTTGCTCAGAACAAAAGAACTGTGCTTCCTACAAATACGGCCATATCTAGTTCAATTCTGCTTAGGAAACTGACAAGAACAATAGATCCTCTTCAGTCCAATACACTGTACATGCTGGGAACAGACGCCAATGCTATTTGCCCTGTGTATGACAATGGGAGCACAATAGTGACTCATCTTACCAGAAAACAACTCTTGCTCGTAGGACAAGAAACTGCATGTGATTCAAATCCATTTAGGACTGGGAAACAAACGCTAGCTCACCTTACAAGAAACACACTCTGCTTTTGAGAAAAGAGGACTCTTCTACTCTACTTTGTTTCCTATAGGGCCAGAACAGTGAGTTTGCTCAGAACAAAAGAACTGTGCTTCCTACAAATACCGCCTTATCTAGTTCAATTCTGCTTAGGAAACTGACAAGAACAGTAGATGCTCTTCAGGCCAATACACTGTACATGCTGGGAAACGACACCAGTGCTATTTGCCCTGTATATGATAATGGGAGCACAATAGGGACTCTTCTTAACAGAAAAATACTCTTGCTCGTAGGACAAGAAACTGCATGTGATTCAACTCCATTTAGGACTGGGAAACAAACGATAGCTTGCCTTACAAGAAACACACTCTGCTTTTTCGAAAACATCACTCTTCTACTCTACTTTGTTTCCTATAGGGCCAGAAGAGTGAGCTTGCTCAGAACAAAAGAACTGTGCTTCCTACACACACGGCCATATCTAGTTCAATTCTGCTTAGGAAACTGACAAGAACAGTAGATCCTCTTCAGTCCAATACACTGTACATGCTGGGAACAGACGCCAGTGCTATTTGCCCTAGTACCAAAATGTGAGCACAATAGTGACTCTTCTTACCAGAAAACAACTCTTGCTCGTAGGACAAGAAACTGCATGTGATTCAACTCCATTTAGGACTGGGAAAAAAACGCTAGCTCGCCTTACAAGAAACACACTCTGCTTTTGAGAAAAGAGCACACTTATACTCTACTGTGTTTCCTATGGTGCCCGAACAGTGAGCATTCTCAGAACAAAAGAACTGTGCTTCCTACACACACGGGCCATATCTAGTTCAACTCTGCTTAGGAAACTGACATGAACAGTAGCTCCTCTTCAGTCCAATACACTGTACATGCTGGGAACATATGCCAGTGCTATTTACCCTAGTATCACAATGGGAGCGCAATAGTGTCTCTTCTTACCAGAAAACAACTCTTGCTCGTAGGACCAGAAACTGCATGTGATTCATCTCCATTTAGGATTGGGAAACAAACGCTAGCTCGCCTTACAAGAAACACACTCTGCTTTTGAGAAAAGAGCACTCTTCTACTCTACTGTGTTTCCTATAGGGCCAGAACAGTGAGCATTCTCAGAAGAAAAGAACTGTGCTTCCTACACACAGGGGTCATATCTAGGTCAACTCTGTTTAGGAAACTGACAAGACCAGTAGCTCCGCTTCAGTCCAATACACTGTACTTGCTGGGAACAGAAGCGAGTGCTATTTGCACTGTGTATGGAAATGGGAGCACAATAGACACTTTCCTTACCAGAAAACAACTCTTGCTCGTAGAACCAAAAACTGCATGTGATTCAACTCCATTTAGGACTAGGAAACAAACGCTACCTAGCCTTACAAGAAACACACTCTGCTTTTGAAAAGAGAGCACTCTTCTACTCTACTGTGTTTCCTATAGGGCCAGAACAGTGAGTTTGCTCAGAAGAAAAGAACTGTGCTTTCTACAAATACGGCCATATCTAGTTCAATTCTGCTTAGGAAACTGACAAGAACAGTAGATCCTCTTCAGTCCAGTACACTGTACATGCTGGGAACAGACGCAAGTGCTTAATGCCCTGTGTATGAAAATGGGAGCGCAATAGTGACTCTTCTTACCAGAAAACAACTCTTGCTCGTAGGACAAGAAACTGCATGTGATTCAACTCGATTTAGGACTGGGAAACAAACGCTAGCTTGCCTTACAAGAAACACACTCTGCTTTTGAGAAAAGAGCACTCTTCTACTCTACTGTGTATCCTATGGGGACCGAACAGTGACCTTGCTCAGAACAACAGAACTGTGCTTCCTCCACACACGGGGCATATCTAGTTCAACTCTGCTTAGGAAACTGACAAGAACAGTAGCTCCTTTTCAGTCCAATACACTGTACTTGCTGGGAACAGACGAGAGTGCTATTTGCACTGTGTATGGCAATGGGAGCACAATAGTGACTTTCCTTACCAGAAAAAAACTCTTGCTCATAGGACCAAAAACTTGATGTAATTCAACTCCATTTAGGAATGGGAAACTAACGCTAGCTCGCCTTACAAGAAAGACACTCTGATTTTGAGAAAAGAGCAGTCATCTACTCGACTGTGTTTCCTATGGGGTCGGAACAGTGAGCTTGCTCAGAACAAAAGAACTGTGCTTCCTAGAAACACGGGCCATATCTAGTTCAACTCTGCTTAGGAAACTTACAAGAACATTAGCTCCGCTTCAGTCCAATTCACTGTACTTGCTGGGAACAGACACGAGTGCTATTTGCAATGTGTATGGCAATGGAGCGCAATAATGACTTTCCTTACCAGAAAACAACTCTTGCTCTTAGGACCAAAAACTGCATGTGATTCAACTCCATTTAGGACTCGGAAACAAACGCCAGCTCACCTTACAGGAAACACACTCTGCTTTTGAGAAAACAGCACTCTTCTACTATACTGTGTTTCCTATATGGCCAGAACAGTGAGTTCGCTCAGAACAAAGAACTGTGCTTCCTACAAATACGGCCATATCTAGTTCAATTCTGCTTAGGAAACTGACAAGAACAGTAGATCCTCTTCAGTCCAATACACTGTACATGCTGGGAACAGACGCAAGGGCTATTTGCCCTGTGTATGACAATGGGAGCGCAATAGTGACTCTTCTTACCAGAAAACAACTCTTGCTCATAGGACAAGAAAGTGCATGTGATTCAACTCCATTTAGGACTGGGAAACAAACGCTAGTTCGCCTTACAAGAAACACACTCTGCTTTTGAGAAAAGAGCACTCTTCTACTCTACTGTGTATCCAATGGGATCCGAACAGTAAGCTTGCTCCGAACAAAAGAACTGTGCTTCCTACACACACGGGCCATATCTAGTTCAACTCTACTTAGGAAACTGACAAGAACAGGAGCTCCTCTTTAGTCCAATACACTGTACTTGCTTGGAACAGACGTGAGTGCTATTTGCACTGTGTCTGGAAATGGGAGTGCAATAGTGACTTTCCTTACCAGAAAAAACTCTTGCTCGTAAGACCAAAAACAGGATGTGATTCAACTCCATTTAGGACAGCGAAACAAATGCTAGCTTGCCTTACAAGAAACACACTCTGCTTTTGAGAAAAGAGCACTCTTCTACACTACTGTGTTTCCTATGGGGTCCGAACAGTGAGCTTGCTCAGAACAAAAGAACTGTGCTTCCTTCACAAACGGCCATATCTAGTTCAATTCTGCTTAAGAAACTGACAAGAACTGTAGATCTTCTTCAGTCCACTACACTGTACATGCTGTGAACAGACGCCAGTGCTATTTGCCCTGTGTATGACAATGGGAGCACAATAGTGACTCTTCTTACCAGAAAACAACTCTTGCTTGTAGGACAAGAAACTGCATGGGATTCAACTCCATTTAGGACCGGGTAACAAACGCTAGCTCCCCTTACAAGAAACACACTCTGCTTTTGAGAAAAGAGCTCTCTTCTACTCTACTGTGTTTCCTATGGTGTCTAAACAGTGAGCTTGCTCAGAATAAATGAACTGTGCTTCCTACAAACAGGGGCCATATCTAGTTCAAATCTGCTTAGGAAACTGACAAGAACATTAGCTCCGCTTCAGTCCAATTCACTGTACTTGCTGGGAACAGACGCGAGTGCTATTTGCACTGTGTATAGCAATGGGAGCACAATAGTTACTTTCCTTACCAGGAAACAACTCTTGCTCGTAGGACAAGAAACTGCATGGGATTCAACTCCATTTAGGACTGGGAAACAAACGCTAGCTCGCCTTACAAGAAACACACTCCGCTTTTGAGAAAATAGCACTGTTCTACTCTACTGTGTTTCCTATAGGGCCAGAA
Organism: Peromyscus eremicus; assembly: GCF_949786415.1. NCBI lineage: Eukaryota > Metazoa > Chordata > Mammalia > Rodentia > Cricetidae > Peromyscus > Peromyscus eremicus. The sequence continues at coordinate 59,682 of NW_026735985.1, forward strand.
CAGTGACTTTGCTCAGAACAACAACTGTGATTCCTACAAATACGGCCATATCTAGTTCAATTCTGCTTAGGAAACTGACAAGAACAGTAGATCCTCTTCAGTCCAATACACTGTATATGCTGGGAACAGAAGCCAGTGCTATTTGCCCTGTGTATGACAATGGGAGCGCAATAGTGACTCTTCTTACCAGAAAACAACTCTTGCTCGTAGGACAAGAAACTGCATGTGATTCAACTCCATTTAGGACTTGGAAACAAACGCTAGCTCGCCTTACAAGAAACACACTGTGCTTTTGAGAAAAGAGCACTCTTCTACTCTACTGTGTATCCTATGGGGACCGAACAGTGAGCTTGCTCAGAACAACAGAACTGTGCTTCCTCCACACACGGGGCATATCTAGTTCAACTCTGCTTAGAAAACTGACAAGAACAGTAGCTCCGCTTCAGTCCAATACACTGTACTTGCTGGGAACAGAAGCGAGTGCTATTTGCACTGTGTATGGAAATGGGAGCACAATAGACACTTTCCATACCAGAAAACAACTCTTGCTCGTAGAACCAAAAACTGCATGTGATTCAACTCCATTTAGGACTGGGAAACAAACGCTACCTCGCCTTACAAGAAACACACTCTGCTTTTGAGAAAAGAGCACTCTTCTACTCTACTGTGTTTCCTATAGGGCCAGAACAGTGAGTTTGCTCAGAAGAAAAGAACTGTGCTTTCTACAAATACGGCCATATCTAGTTCAATTCTGCTTAGGAAACTGACAAGAACAGTAGATCCTCTTCAGTCCAGTACACTGTACATGCTGGGAACAGACGCAAGTGCTATTTGCCCTGTGTATGAAAATGGGAGCGCAATAGTGACTCTTCTTACCAGAAAACATCTCTTGCTCGTAGGACAAGAAACTGCATGTGATTCAACTCGATTTAGGACTGGGAAATAAACGCTAGCTCGCCTTACAAGAAACACACTCTGCTTTTGAGAAAAGAGCACTCTTCTACTCTACTGTGTATCCTATGGGGACCGAACAGTGAGCTTGCTCAGAACAACAGAACTGTGCTTCCTCCACACACGGGGCATATCTAGTTCAACTCTGCTTAGGAAACTGACAAGAACAGTAGCTCCTTTTCAGTCCAATACACTGTACTTGCTGGGAACAGACGCGAGTGCTATTTGCACTGTGTATGGCAATGGGAGCACAATAGTGACTTTCCTTACCAGAAAACAACTCTTGCTCATAGGACCAAAAACTTGATGTAATTCAACTCCATTTAGGAATGGGAAACAAACGCTAGCTCGCCTTACAAGAAAGACACTCTGATTTTGAGAAAAGAGCAGTCTTCTACTCGACTGTGTTTCCTATGGGGTCGGAACAGTGAGCTTGCTCAGAACAAAAGAACTGTGCTTCCTAGAAACACGGGCCATATCTAGTTCAACTCTGCTTAGGAAACTTACAAGAACATTAGCTCCGCTTCAGTCCAATTCACTGTACTTGCTGGGAACAGACACGAGTGCTATTTGCACTGTGTATGGCAATGGAGCGCAATAATGACTTTCCTTACCAGAAAACAACTCTTGCTCTTAGGACCAAAAACTGCATGTGATTCAACTCCATTTAGGACTCGGAAACAAACGCTAGCTCACCTTACAGGAAACACACTCTGCTTTTGAGAAAAGAGCACTCTTCTACTCTACTGTGTTTCCTATATGGCCAGAACAGTGAGTTTGCTCAGAACAAAGAACTGTGCTTCCTACAAATACGGCCATATCTAGTTCAATTCTGCTTAGGAAACTGACAAGAACAGTAGATCCTCTTCAGTCCAATACACTGTACATGCTGGGAACAGACGCAAGTGCTATTTGCCCTGTGTATGACAATGGGAGCGCAATAGTGACTCTTCTTACCAGAAAACAACTCTTGCTCATAGGACAAAAAAGTGCATGTGATTCAACTCGATTTAGGACTGGGAAACAAATGCTAGCTCGCCTTACAAGAAACACACTCTGCTTTTGAGAAAAGAGCACTCTTCTACTCTACTGTGTATCCTATGGGATCTGAACAGTGAGCTTGCTCAGAACAAAAGAACTATGCTTCCTACACAAACGCGCCATGTCTAGTTCAACTCTACTTAGGAAACTGACAAGAAAAGTAGCTCCACTTCAGTCCATACACTGTACTTGCTTGGAACAGACGTGAGTGCTTTTTGCACTGTGTATGGCAATGGGAGTGCAATAGTGACTTTCCTTACCAGAAAACAACTCTTGCTCGTAGGACCAAAAACAGGATGTGATTCATCTCCATTTAGGACAGGGAAACAAACGCTAGCTTGCCATACAAGAAACACACTCTGCTTTTGAGAAAAGAGCACTCTTCTACTCTACTGTATTTCCTATGGGGTCCGAACAGTGACCTTGCTCAGAACAAAAGAACTGTGCTTCCTACCTACACGGGCCATATATAGTTCAACTCTGCTTAGGAAACTGACAAGAAAGGTAGATCCTCTTCAGTCCAATACACTGTACTTGCTGGGATTAGACGCCAGTGCTATTTGCCTTGTGTATGACAATGGGAGCACAATAGTGACTCTTCTTACCAGAAAACAACTCTTGCTGGTAGGACCAGAAACTGCATGTGATTCAACTCCATTTAGGACTTGGAAACAAACGCTAGCTCAACTTACAAGAAACACACTCTGCTTTTGAGAAAAGAGCACTCTTCTACTCTACTGTGTTTCCTATAGGGCCAGAACAGTGAGTTTGCTCAGAACAAAAGAACTGTGCTTCCTACAAATACGGCCATATCTAGTTCAATTCTGCTTAGCAAACTGCCAAGAACAGTAGATCCTCTTCAGTCCAATACACTGTACTTGCTGGGAACAGACTCGAGTGCTATTTGCACTATATATGGCAATGGGAAAGCAATAGTTACTTTCCTTACCAGAAAAAAACTCTTGCTCGTAGGACCAAAAACTGCATGTGATTCAACTCCATTTAGGACTGGGAAACAAACGCTAGCTTGCCTTACAAGAAACACACTCTGCATTTGAGAAAAGAGCACTCTTCTACTCTAATGTGTTTGCTATAGGGCCAGAACAGTGAGCTTGTTCAGAAAAAAATAACTGTGCTTCCTACACAAACGGCCATATCTAGTTCAATTCTGCTTAGGAAACTGATAAGAACAGTAGATCCTCTTCAGTCCAATACACTGTACATGCTGTGAACAGACGCCAGTGCTATTTGCCCTGTATTTGACAATGGGAGCGCAATAGTGACTTTCCTTACCAGAAAACAACTCTTGCTCGTAGGACAAGAAACTGCAAGGGATTCAACTCCATTTAGGACTGGGAAACAAACGCTAGCTCGCCTTACAAGAAACACACTCTGCTTTTGAGAAAAGAGCACTCTTCTACTCTACTGTGTTTCCTATAGGGCCAGAACAGTGAGCTTGCTCAGAAAAAAAGAACTGTGCTTCCTACACACACGGCCATATCTAGTTCAATTCTGCTTAAGAAACTGACAAGAACTGTAGATCCTCAGTCCACTACACTGTACATGCTGTGAACAGACGCCAGTGCTATTTGCCCTGTGTATGAAAATGGGAGCACAATAGTGACTCTTCTTACCAGAAAACAACTCTTGTTGTAGGACAAGAAACTGCATGGGATTCAACTCCATTTAGGACCGGGTAACAAACGCTAGCTCCCCTTACAAGAAACACACTCTGCTTTTGAGAAAAGAGCACTCTTCTACTGGACTGTGTTTCCTATGGTGTCTAAACAGTGAGCTTGCTCAGAATAAAAGAACTGTGCTTCCTACAAACAGGGGCCATATCTAGTTCAACTCTGCTTAGGAAACTGACAAGAACATTAGCTCCGCTTCAGTCCAATTCACTGTACTTGCTGGGAACAGACGCGAGTACTATTTGCACTGTGTATAGCAATGGGAGCACAATAGTGACTTTCCTTACCAGAAAACAACTCTTGCTCGTAGGACAGGAAACTGCATGGGATTCAACTCCATTTAAGACTGGGAAACAAACGCTAGCTCGCCTTACAAGAAACACACTCTGCTTTTGAGAAAAGAGCACTCTTCTACTCTACTGTGTTTCCTATAGGGCCAGAACAGTGAGCTTGCTCAGAAAAAAAGAACTGTGCTTCCTACACACACGGCCATATCTAGTTCAATTCTGCTTAAGAAACTGACAAGAACTGTAGATCCTCTTCAGTCCACTACACTGTACATGCTGTGAACAGACGCCAGTGCTATTTGCCCTGTGTATGACAATGGGAGCACAATAGTGACTCTTCTTACCAGAAAACAACTCTTGCTTGTAGGACAAGAAACTGCATGGGATTCAACTCCATTTAGGACCGGGTAACAAACGCTAGCTCCCGTTACAAGAAACACACTCTGCTTTTGAGAAAAGAGCACTCTTCTACTCGACTGTGTTTCCTATGGTGTCTAAACAGTGAGCTTGCTCAGAATAAAAGAACTGTGCTTCCTACAAACAGGGGCCATATCTAGTTCAACTCTGCTTAGGAAACTGACAAGAACATTAGCTCCGCCTCAGTCCAATTCACTGTACTTGCTGGGAACAGACGCGAGTGCTATTTGCACTGTATATGTCAATGGGAGCACAATAGTGACTTTCCTTACCAGAAAACAACTCTTGCTCGTAGGACAAGAAACAGCATGTGATTCAACTCCATTTAGGACTGGGAAACAAACGCTAGCTCGCCTTACAAGAAACACACTCTGCTTTTGAGAAAAGAGCACTGTTCTACTCTACTGTGTTTCCTATAGGGCCAGAACAGTGACTTTGCTCAGAACAACAACTGTTCTTCCTACAAATACGGCCATATCTAGTTCAATTCTGCTTAGGAAACTGACAAGAACAGTAGATCCTCTTCAGTCCAATACACTGTATATGCTGGGAACAGACGCCAGTGCTATTTGCCCTGTGTATGACAATGGGAGTGCAATAGTGACTCTTCTTACCAGAAAACAACTCTTGCTCGTAGGACAAGAAACTGCATGGGATTCAACTCCATTTAGGACTGGGAAACAAATGCTAGCTCGCCTTACAAGAAACACACTGTGCTTTTGAGAAAAGAGCACTCTTCTACTCTACTGTGTTTCCTATGGGGTCCGAATAGTGAGCTTGCTCAGAACAAAAGAACTGTGCTTCCCACACACACGGGCCATATCTAGTTCAACTCTGCTTTGGAAACTGACAAGAACAGTAGCTCCGCTTCAGTCCAATACACTGTACTTGCTGGGAACAGACGCGAGTGCTATTTGCACTTTGTATGGCAATGGGAGCGCAATAGTGACTTTCCTTACCAGAAAACAAGTCTTGCTCGTAGGAGCAAAAACTACAGGTGATTCAACTCCATTTAGGACTGGGAAACAAATGCTAGCTCGCCTTACAAGAAACACACTCTGCTTTTTTGAAAACATCACTCTTCTACTCTACTTTGTTTCCTATAGGGCCAGAACAGTGAGCTTACTCAGAACAAAAGAACTGTGCTTCCTACACACACGGCCATATCTAGTTCAATTCTGCTTAGGAAACAGACAAGAACAGTAGATCCTCTTCAGTCCAATACACTGTACATGCTGGGAACAGACGCCAGTGCTAATTGCCCTGTGTATGACAATGGGAGCCCAATAGTGACTCTTCTTACCAGAAAAAATTCATGCTCATAGGACCAGAAATTGCATGTGATTCAACACCATTTAGGACTGGGAAACAAACTCTAGCTCGCCTTACAAGAAACACACTCTGCTTTTGAGAAAAGAGCACTCTTCTACTCTACTGTGTTTCCCAGAGTGCCAGAACAGTGAGTTTGCTCAGAACAAAAGAACTGTGCTTCCTACACACACGGGCCATATCTAGTTGAACTCTACTTAGGAAACTGACAAGAACAGTAGCTCCTCTTCAGTCCAATACACTGTACTTGCTTGGAACAGACGTGAGTGCTATTTGCACTGTGTATGGCAATGGGAGTGCAATAGCAACTTTCCTTACCAGAAAACAACTCTTGCTCATAGGACCAAGAACAGGATGTGATTCAACTCCATTTAGGACAGGGAAACAAACTCTAGCTTGCCTTACAGGAAACACACTCTGCTTTTGAGAAAAGAGCACTCTTCTACTCTACTGTGTTTCCTATGGGGTCCGAACAGTGAGCTTGCTCAGAACAAAAGAACTGTGCTTCCTACACACACGGGCCATATCTAGTTCAACTCTGCTTAGGAAACTGACAAGAAAGGTAGATCCTCTTCAGTCCAATACACTCTACTTGCTGGGATTAGACGCCGGTGCTATTTGCCTTTTGTATGACAATGGGAGCACAATAGTGACACTTCTTACCAGAAAACTACTCTTGCTCGTAGGACCAGAAACTGCATGTGATTCAACTCCATTTAGGACTGGGAAACAAACGCTAGCTCGCCTTACAAGAAACACACTCTGCTTTTGAGAAAAGAGCACTCTTCTACTCTAATGTCTTTCCTATAAGGCCAGAACAGTGAGCATTCTCAGAACAAAAGAACTGTGCTTCCTACACACAGGGGCCATATCTAGGTCAACTCTGCTTAGGAACCTGACAAGACCAGTAGCTCCGCTTCAGTCCAATACACTGTACTTGCTGGGAACAGAAGCGAGTGCTATTTGCACTGTGTATGGAAATGGGAGCACAATAGACACTTTCCTTACCAGAAAACAACTCTTGCTCATAGAACCAAAAACTGCATGTGATTCAACTCCATTTAGGACTGGGAAACAAACGCTACCTCGCCTTACAAGAAACACACTCTGCTTTTGAGAAGAGAGCACTCTTCTAGTCTACTGTGTTTCCTATGGGATCCGAACAGTGAGCTTGCTCAGAACAAAAGAACTGTGCTTCCTACACACACGGGCCATATCTAGTTCAACTCTACTTAGGAAACTGACAAGAACAGGAGCTCCTCTTTAGTCCAATACACTGTACTTGCTTGGAACAGACGTGAGTGCTATTTGCACTGTGTCTGGAAATGGGAGTGCAATAGTGACTTTCCTTACCAGAAAAAACTCTTGCTCGTAAGACCCAAAACAGGATGTGATTCAACTCCATTTAGGACAGCGAAACAAATGCTAGCTTGCCTTACAAGAAACACACTCTGCTTTTGAGAAAAGAGCACTCTTCTACACTACTCTGTTTCCTATGGGGTCCAAACAGTGAGCTTGCTCAGAACAAAAGAACTGTGCTTCCTTCACAAACGGCCATATCTAGCTCAATTCTGCTTAAGAAACTGACAAGAACTGTAGATCCTCTTCAGTCCACTACACTGTACATGCTGTGAACAGACGCCAGTGCTATTTGCCCTGTGTATGACAATGGGAGCACAATAGTGACTCTTCTTACCAGAAAACAACTCTTGCTTGTAGGACAAGAAACTGCATGGGATTCAACTCCATTTAGGACCGGGTAACAAACGCTAGCTCCCCTTACAAGAAACACACTCTGCTTTTGAGAAAAGAGCACTCTTCTACTCTACTGTGTTTCCTATGGTGTCTAAACAGTGAGCTTGCTCAGAATAAAAGAACTGTGCTTCCTACAAACAGGGGCCATATCTAGTTCAAATCTGCTTAGGAAACTGACAAGAACATTAGCTCCGCTTCAGTCCAATTCACTGTACTTGCTGGGAACAGACGCGAGTGCTATTTGCACTGTGTATGGCAATGGGAGCACAATAGTGACTTTCCTTACCAGAAAACAACTCTTGCTCGTAGGACAAGAAACAGCATGTGATTCAACTCCATTTAGGACTGGGAAACAAACGCTAGCTCGCCTTACAAGAAACACACTCCGCTTTTGAGAAAATAGCACTGTTCTACTCTACTTTGTTTCCTATAGGGCCAGAACAGTGACTTTGCTCAGAACAACAACTGTGATTCCTACAAATACGGCCATATCTAGTCAATTCTGCTTAGGAAACTGACAAGAACAGTAGATCCTCTTCAGTCCAATACACTGTATATGCTGGGAACAGACGCCAGTGCTATTTGCCCTGTGTATGACAATGGGAGCGCAATAGTGACTCTTCTTACCAAAAAACAACTCTTGCTCGTAGGACAAGAAACTGCATGTGATTCAACTCCATTTAGGACTGGGAAACAAACGCTAGCTCGCCTTACAAGAAACACACTGTGCTTTTGAGAAAAGAGCACTCTTCTACTCTACTGTGTATCCTATGGGGACCGAACAGTGAGCTTGCTCAGAACAACAGAACTGTGCTTCCTCCACACACGGGGCATATCTAGTTCAACTCTGCTTAGGAAACTGACAAGAACAGTAGCTCCTTTTCAGTCCAATACACTGTACTTGCTGGGAAAAGACGAGAGTGCTATTTGCACTGTGTATGTCAATGGGAGCACAATAGTGACTTTCCTTACCAGAAAACAACTCTTGCTCATAGGACCAAAAACTTGATGTAATTCAACTCCATTTAGGAATGGGAAACTAACGCTAGCTCGCCTTACAAGAAAGACACTCTGATTTTGAGAAAAGAGCAGTCTTCTACTCGACTGTGTTTCCTATGGGGTTGGAACAGTGAGCTTGCTCAGAACAAAAGAACTGTGCTTCCTAGAAACACGGGCCATATCTAGTTCAACTCTGCTTAGGAAACTTACAAGAACATTAGCTCCGCTTCAGTCCAATTCACTGTACTTGCTGGGAACAGACACGAGTGCTATTTGCACTGTGTATGGCAATGGAGCGCAATAATGACTTTCCTTACCAGAAAACAACTCTTGCTCTTAGGACCAAAAACTGCATGTGATTCAACTCCATTTAGGACTCAGAAACAAACGCTAGCTCACCTTACAGGAAACACACTCTGCTTTTGAGAAAAGAGCACTCTTCTACTCTACTGTGTTTCCTATATGGCCAGAACAGTGAGTTTGCTCAGAACAAAGAACTGTGCTTCCTACAAATACGGCCATATCTAGTTCAATTCTGCTTAGGAAACTGACAAGAACAGTAGATCCTCTTCAGTCCAATACACTGTACATGCTGGGAACAGACGCAAGTGCTATTTGCCCTGTGTATGACAATGGGAGCGCAATAGTGACTCTTCTTACCAGAAAACAACTCTTGCTCATAGGACAAGAAAGTGCATGTGATTCAACTCCATTTAGGACTGGGAAACAAACGCTAGTTCGCCTTACAAGAAACACACTCTGCTTTTGAGAAAAGAGCACTCTTCTACTCTACTGTGTATCCAATGGGATCCGAACAGTGAGCTTGCTCTGAACAAAAGAACTGTGCTTCCTACACACATGGGCCATATCTAGTTCAACTCTACTTAGGAAACTGACAAGAACAGGAGCTCCTCTTCAGTCCAATACACTGTACTTGCTTGGAACAGACGTGAGTGCTATTTGCACTGTCTGGAAATGGGAGTGCAATAGTGACTTTCCTTACCAGAAAAAACTCTTGCTCGTTAGACCAAAAACAGGATGTGATTCAACTCCATTTATCACAGCGAAACAAATTCTAGCTTGCCTTACAAGAAACACACTCTGCTTTTGAGAAAAGAGCACTCTTCTACACTACTGTGTTTCCTATGGGGTCCGAACAGTGAGCTTGCTCAGAACAAAAGAACTGTGCTTCCTTCACAAACGGCCATATCTAGGTCAATTCTGCTTAAGAAACTGACAAGAACTGTAGATCCTCTTCAGTCCACTACACTGTACATGCTGTGAACAGATGCCAGTGCTATTTGCCCTGTGTATGACAATGGGAGCACAATAGTGACTCTTCTTACCAGAAAACAACTCTTGCTTGTAGGACAAGAAACTGCATGGGATTCAACTCCATTTAGGACCGGGTAACAAACGCTAGCTCCCCTTACAAGAAACACACTCTGCTTTTGAGAAAAGAGCACTCTTCTACTCTACTGTGTTTCCTATGGAGCCTAAACAGTGAGCTTGCTCAGAATAAAAGAACTGTGCTTCCTACAAACAGGGGCCATATCTAGTTCAAATCTGCTTAGGAAACTGACAAGAACATTAGCTCCGCTTCAGTCCAATTCACTGTACTTGCTGGGAACAGACGCGAGTGCTATTTGCACTGTGTATGGCAATGGGAGCACAATAGTGACTTTCCTTACCAGAAAACAACTCTTGCTCGTAGGACAAGAAACAGCATGTGATTCAACTCCATTTAGGACTGGGAAACAAACGCTAGCTCGCCTTACAAGAAACACACTCCGCTTTTGAGAAAATAGCACTGTTCTACTCTACTGTGTTTCCTATAGGGCCAGAACAGTGACTTTGCTCAGAACAACAACTGTGATTCCTACAAATACGGCCATATCTAGTTCAATTCTGCTTAGGAAACTGACAAGAACAGTAGATCCTCTTCAGTCCAATACACTGTATATGCTGGGAACAGACGCCAGTGCTATTTGCCCTGTGTATGACAATGGGAGCGCAGTAGTGACTCTTCTTACCAGAAAACAACTCTTGCTCGTAGGACAAGAAACTGCATGTGATTCAACTCCATTTAGGACTGGGAAACAAACGCTAGCTCGCCTTACAAGAAACACACTGTGCTTTTGAGAAAAGAGCACTCTTCTACTCTACTGTGTTTCCTATGGGGTCCGAAGAGTGAGCTTGCTCAGATCAAAAGAACTGTGCTTCCTACACACACGGGCCATATCTAGTTCAACTGTGCTTTGGAAACTGACAAGAACAGTAGCTCAGCTTCAGTCCAATACACTGTACTTGCTGGGAACAGACGCGAGTGCTATTTGCACTTTGTATGGCAATGGGAGCGCAATAGTGACTTTCCTTACCAGAAAACAACTCTTGTTCGTAGGACCAAGAACAGGATGTGATTCAACTCCATTTAGGACAGGGAAACAAAAGCTAGCTTGCCTTACAAGAAACACACTCTGCTTTTGAGAAAAGAGCACTCTTCTACTCTACTGTGTTTCCTATGGGGTCCGAACAGTGAGCTTGCTCAGAACAAAAGAACTGTGCTTCCTACACACACAGGCCATATCTAGTTCAACTCTGCTTAGGAAACTGACAAGAAAGGTAGATCCTCTTCAGTCCAATACACTCTACTTGCTGGGATTAGACGCCGGTGCTATTTGCCTTGTGTATGACAATGGGAGCACAATAGTGACTCTTCTTACCAGAAAACTACTCTTGCTCGTAGGACCAGAAACTGCATGTGATTCAACTCCATTTAGGACTGGGATACAAACGCTAGCTCGCCTTACAAGAAACACACTCTGCTTTTGAGAAAAGAGCACTCTTCTACTCTAATGTCTTTCCTATAAGGCCAGAACAGTGAGCATTCTCAGAACAAAAGAACTGTGCTTCCTACACACATGGGCCATATCTAGTTCAACTCTGCTTAGGAAACTGACAAGAACAGTAGGTCCGCTTTAGTCCAATACACTGTACTTGCTGGGAACAGACGCGATTGGTATTTGCACTGTGTATGACAATGGGAGCACAATAGTGACTTTCCTTACCAGAAAACAACTCTTGTTCGTAGGACAAGAAACTGCATGTGATTCAACTCCATTTAGGACTGGGAAACAAACGCTAGCTCGCCTTACAAGAAACACACTCTGCTTTTGAGAAAAGAGCACTCTTCTACTCTACTGTGTTTCCTATAGGGCCAGATGAGTGAGTTTGCTCAGAAAAAAAGAACTGTGCTTCCTACAAATACCGCCTTATCTAGTTCAATTCTGCTTAGGAAAGTGACAAGAACAGTAGGTCCTCTTCAGTCCAATACACTGTACATGCTGGGAACAGACGCCAGTGCTATTTGCCCTGTGTATGACAATGGGAGCACAATAGTGACTCTTCTTACCAGAAAACAACTCTTGCTCGTACGACAAGAAACTGCATGTGATTCAACTCCATTTAGGACTGGGAAACAAATGCTAGCTCGCCTTACAAGAAACACACTCTGCTTTGGAGAAAAGAGCACTCTTCTTCTCTACTGTGTATCCTATGGAATCCGAACAGTGAGCTTGCTCAGAATAAAAGAACTGTGCTTCCTATACACATGGGCCATATCTAGTTCAACTCTGCTTAGGAAACTGACAAGAACAGTAGCTCCGCTTCAGTCCAATACACTGTACTTGCTGGGAAGAGACTCGAGTGCTATTTGCACTGTGTATGGCAATGGGAACACAATAGTGACTCTTCTTACCAGAAAACAACACTTGCTCGTAGGACAAGAAACTTCATGTGATTCAACTCCATTTAGGACTGGGAAACAAACGCTAGCTCGCCTTACAAGGAACACACTCTGCTTTTGAGAAAAGAGCACTCTTCTACTCTACTGTGTATCCTATGGGATCCGAACAGTGAGCTTGCTCCGAACAAAAGAACTGTGCTTCCTACACACACGGGCCATATCTAGTTCAACTCTACTTAGGAAACTGACAAGAACAGGAGCTCCTCTTCAGTCCAATACACTGTACTTGCTTGGAACAGACGTGAGTGCTATTTGCACTGTGTCTGGAAATGGGAGTGCAATAGTGACTTTCCTTACCAGAAAAAACTCTTGCTCGTAAGACCAAAAACAGGATGTGATTCAACTCCATTTATCACAGCGAAACAAATGCTAGCTTGCCTTACAAGAAACACACTCTGCTTTTGAGAAAAGAGCACTCTTCTACTCTACTGTGTTTCCTATGGGGTCCGAACAGTGAGCTTGCTCAGAACAAAAGAACTGTGCTTCCTTCACAAACGGCCATATCTAGTTCAATTCTGCTTAAGAAACTGACAAGAACTGTAGATCCTCTTCAGTCCACTACACTGTACATGCTGTGAACAGACGCCAGTGCTATTTGCCCTGTGTATGACAATGGGAGCACAATAGTGACTCTTCTTACCAGAAAACAACTCTTGCTTGTAGGACAAGAAACTGCATGGGATTCAACTCCATTTAGGACCGGGTAAGAAACGCTAGCTCCCCTTACAAGAAACACACTCTGCTTTTGAGAAAAGAGCACTCTTCTACTCTACTGTGTTTCCTATGGGGTCCGAACAGTGAGCTTGCTCAGAACAAAAGAACTGTGCTTCCTACACACACAGGCCATATCTAGTTCAACTCTGCTTAGGAAACTGACAAGAAAGGTAGATCCTCTTCAGTCCAATACACTCTACTTGCTGGGATTAGACGCCGGTGCTATTTGCCTTGTGTATGACAATGGGAGCACAATAGTGACTCTTCTTACCAGAAAACTACTCTTGCTCGTAGGACCAGAAACTGCATGTGATTCAACTCCATTTAGGACTGGGATACAAACGCTAGCTCGCCTTACAAGAAACACACTCTGCTTTTGAGAAAAGAGCACTCTTCTACTCTAATGTCTTTCCTATAAGGCCAGAACAGTGAGCATTCTCAGAACAAAAGAACTGTGCTTCCTACACACATGGGCCATATCTAGTTCAACTCTGCTTAGGAAACTGACAAGAACAGTAGGTCCGCTTTAGTCCAATACACTGTACTTGCTGGGAACAGACGCGATTGGTATTTGCACTGTGTATGACAATGGGAGCACAATAGTGACTTTCCTTACCAGAAAACAACTCTTGTTCGTAGGACAAGAAACTGCATGTGATTCAACTCCATTTAGGACTGGGAAACAAACGCTAGCTCGCCTTACAAGAAACACACTCTGCTTTTGAGAAAAGAGCACTCTTCTACTCTACTGTGTTTCCTATAGGGCCAGATGAGTGAGTTTGCTCAGAAAAAAAGAACTGTGCTTCCTACAAATACCGCCTTATCTAGTTCAATTCTGCTTAGGAAAGTGACAAGAACAGTAGGTCCTCTTCAGTCCAATACACTGTACATGCTGGGAACAGACGCCAGTGCTATTTGCCCTGTGTATGACAATGGGAGCACAATAGTGACTCTTCTTACCAGAAAACAACTCTTGCTCGTACGACAAGAAACTGCATGTGATTCAACTCCATTTAGGACTGGGAAACAAATGCTAGCTCGCCTTACAAGAAACACACTCTGCTTTGGAGAAAAGAGCACTCTTCTTCTCTACTGTGTATCCTATGGAATCCGAACAGTGAGCTTGCTCAGAATAAAAGAACTGTGCTTCCTATACACATGGGCCATATCTAGTTCAACTCTGCTTAGGAAACTGACAAGAACAGTAGCTCCACACTGTACTTGCTGGGAAGAGACTCGAGTGCTATTTGCACTGTGTATGGCAATGGGAACACAATAGTGACTCTTCTTACCAGAAAACAACACTTGCTCGTAGGACAAGAAACTTCATGTGATTCAACTCCATTTAGGACTGGGAAACAAACGCTAGCTCGCCTTACAAGGAACACACTCTGCTTTTGAGAAAAGAGCACTCTTCTACTCTACTGTGTATCCTATGGGATCCGAACAGTGAGCTTGCTCCGAACAAAAGAACTGTGCTTCCTACACACACGGGCCATATCTAGTTCAACTCTACTTAGGAAACTGACAAGAACAGGAGCTCCTCTTCAGTCCAATACACTGTACTTGCTTGGAACAGACGTGAGTGCTATTTGCACTGTGTCTGGAAATGGGGAGTGCAATAGTGACTTTCCTTACCAGAAAAAAACTCTTGCTCGTAAGACCAAAAACAGGATGTGATTCAAACTCCATTTATCACAGCGAAACAAATGCTAGCTTGCCTTACAAGAAACACACTCTGCTTTTGAGAAAAGAGCACTCTTCTACTCTACTGTGTTTCCTATGGGGTCCGAACAGTGAGCTTGCTCAGAACAAAAGAACTGTGCTTCCTTCACAAACGGCCATATCTAGTTCAATTCTGCTTAAGAAACTGACAAGAACTGTAGATCCTCTTCAGTCCACTACACTGTACATGCTGTGAACAGACGCCAGTGCTATTTGCCCTGTGTATGACAATGGGAGCACAATAGTGACTCTTCTTACCAGAAAAACAACTCTTGCTTGTAGGACAAGAAACTGCATGGGATTCAACTCCATTTAGGACCGGGTAAGAAACGCTAGCTCCCCTTACAAGAAACACACTCTGCTTTTGAGAAAAGAGCACTCTTCTACTCTACTGTGTTTCCTATGGGGTCCGAACAGTGAGCTTGCTCAGAACAAAAGAACTGTGCTTCCTACACACACAGGCCATATCTAGTTCAACTCTGCTTAGGAAACTGACAAGAAAGGTAGATCCTCTTCAGTCCAATACACTCTACTTGCTGGGATTAGACGCCGGTGCTATTTGCCTTGTGTATGACAATGGGAGCACAATAGTGACTCTTCTTACCAGAAAACTACTCTTGCTCGTAGGACCAGAAACTGCATGTGATTCAACTCCATTTAGGACTGGGATACAAACGCTAGCTCGCCTTACAAGAAACACACTCTGCTTTTGAGAAAAGAGCACTCTTCTACTCTAATGTCTTTCCTATAAGGCCAGAACAGTGAATTTGCTCAGAACAAAAGAACTGTGCTTCCTACACACATGGGCCATATCTAGTTCAACTCTGCTTAGGAAACTGACAAGAACAGTAGGTCCGCTTTAGTCCAATACACTGTACTTGCTGGGAACAGACGCGATTGGTATTTGCACTGTGTATGGACAATGGGAGCACAATAGTGACTTTCCTTACCAGAAAACAACTCTTGTTCGTAGGACAAGAAACTGCATGTGATTCAACTCCATTTAGGACTGGGAAACAAACGCTAGCTCGCCTTACAAGAAACACACTCTGCTTTTGAGAAAAGAGCACTCTTCTACTCTACTGTGTTTCCTATAGGGCCAGATGAGTGAGTTTGCTCAGAAAAAAAGAACTGTGCTTCCTACAAATACCGCCTTATCTAGTTCAATTCTGCTTAGGAAAGTGACAAGAACAGTAGGTCCTCTTCAGTCCAATACACTGTACATGCTGGGAACAGACGCCAGTGCTATTTGCCCTGTGTATGACAATGGGAGCACAATAGTGACTCTTCTTACCAGAAAACAACTCTTGCTCGTACGACAAGAAAACTGCATGTGATTCAACTCCATTTAGGACTGGGAAACAAATGCTAGCTCGCCTTACAAGAAACACACTCTGCTTTGGAGAAAAGAGCACTCTTCTTCTCTACTGTGTATCCTATGGAATCCGAACAGTGAGCTTGCTCAGAATAAAAGAACTGTGCTTCCTATACACATGGGCCATATCTAGTTCAACTCTGCTTAGGAAACTGACAAGAACAGTAGCTCCGCTTCAGTCCAATACACTGTACTTGCTGGGAAGAGACTCGAGTGCTATTTGCACTGTGTATGGCAATGGGGAACACAATAGTGACTCTTCTTACCAGAAAACAACACTTGCTCGTAGGACAAGAAACTGCATGTGATTCAACTCCATTTAGGACTGGGAAACAAACGCTAGCTCGCCTTACAAGGAACACACTCTGCTTTTGAGAAAAGAGCACTCTTCTACTCTACTGTGTATCCTATGGGATCCGAACAGTGAGCTTGCTCCGAACAAAAGAACTGTGCTTCCTACACACACGGGCCATATCTAGTTCAACTCTACTTAGGAAACTGACAAGAACAGGAGCTCCTCTTCAGTCCAATACACTGTACTTGCTTGGAACAGACGTGAGTGCTATTTGCACTGTGTCTGGAAATGGGAGTGCAATAGTGACTTTCCTTACCAGAAAAAACTCTTGCTCGTAAGACCAAAAACAGGATTGTGATTCAACTCCATTTATCACAGCGAAACAAATGCTAGCTTGCCTTACAAGAAACACACTCTGCTTTTGAGAAAAGAGCACTCTTCTACACTACTGTGTTTCCTATGGGGTCCGAACAGTGAGCTTGCTCAGAACAAAAGAACTGTGCTTCCTTCACAACGGCCATATCTAGTTCAATTCTGCTTAAGAAACTGACAAGAACTGTAGATCCTCTTCAGTCCACTACACTGTACATGCTGTGAACAGACGCCAGTGCTATTTGCCCTGTGTATGACAATGGGAGCACAATAGTGACTCTTCTTACCAGAAAACAACTCTTGCTTGTAGGACAAGAAACTGCATGGGATTCAACTCCATTTAGGACCGGGTAAGAACGCTAGCTCCCCTTACAAGAAACACACTCTGCTTTTGAGAAAAGAGCACTCTTCTACTCTACTGTGTTTCCTATGGGGTCCGAACAGTGAGCTTGCTCAGAACAAAAGAACTGTGCTTCCTACACACACAGGCCATATCTAGTTCAACTCTGCTTAGGAAACTGACAAGAAAGGTAGATCCTCTTCAGTCCAATACACTCTACTTGCTGGGATTAGACGCCGGTGCTATTTGCCTTGTGTATGACAATGGGAGCACAATAGTGACTCTTCTTACCAGAAAACTACTCTTGCTCGTAGGACCAGAAACTGCATGTGATTCAACTCCATTTAGGACTGGGATACAAACGCTAGCTCGCCTTACAAGAAACACACTCTGCTTTTGAGAAAAGAGCACTCTTCTACTCTAATGTCTTTCCTATAAGGCCAGAACAGTGAGCATTCTCAGAACAAAAGAACTGTGCTTCCTACACACATGGGCCATATCTAGTTCAACTCTGCTTAGGAAACTGACAAGAACAGTAGGTCCGCTTTAGTCCAATACACTGTACTTGCTGGGAACAGACGCGATTGGTATTTGCACTGTGTATGACAATGGGAGCACAATAGTGACTTTCCTTACCAGAAAACAACTCTTGTTCGTAGGACAAGAAACTGCATGTGATTCAACTCCATTTAGGACTGGGAAACAAACGCTAGCTCGCCTTACAAGAAACACACTCTGCTTTTGAGAAAAGAGCACTCTTCTACTCTACTGTGTTTCCTATAGGGCCAGATGAGTGAGTTTGCTCAGAAAAAAAGAACTGTGCTTCCTACAAATACCGCCTTATCTAGTTCAATTCTGCTTAGGAAAGTGACAAGAACAGTAGGTCCTCTTCAGTCCAATACACTGTACATGCTGGGAACAGACGCCAGTGCTATTTGCCCTGTGTATGACAATGGGAGCACAATAGTGACTCTTCTTACCAGAAAACAACTCTGGCTCGTACGACAAGAAACTGCATGTGATTCAACTCCATTTAGGACTGGGAAACAAATGCTAGCTCGCCTTACAAGAAACACACTCTGCTTTGGAGAAAAGAGCACTCTTCTTCTCTACTGTGTATCCTATGGAATCCGAACAGTGAGCTTGCTCAGAATAAAAGAACTGTGCTTCCTATACACATGGGCCATATCTAGTTCAACTCTGCTTAGGAAACTGACAAGAACAGTAGCTCCGCTTCAGTCCAATACACTGTACTTGCTGGGAAGAGACTCGAGTGCTATTTGCACTGTGTATGGCAATGGGAACACAATAGTGACTCTTCTTACCAGAAAACAACACTTGCTCGTAGGACAAGAAACTGCATGTGATTCAACTCCATTTAGGACTGGGAAACAAACGCTAGCTCGCCTTACAAGGAACACACTCTGCTTTTGAGAAAAGAGCACTCTTCTACTCTACTGTGTATCCTACGGGATCCGAACAGTGAGCTTGCTCCGAACAAAAGAACTGTGCTTCCTACACACACGGGCCATATCTAGTTCAACTCTACTTAGGAAACTGACAAGAACAGGAGCTCCTCTTCAGTCCAATACACTGTACTTGCTTGGAACAGACGTGAGTGCTATTTGCACTGTGTCTGGAAATGGGAGTGCAATAGTGACTTTCCTTACCAGAAAAAACTCTTGCTCGTAAGACCAAAAACAGGATGTGATTCAACTCCATTTATCACAGCGAAACAAATGCTAGCTTGCCTTACAAGAAACACACTCTGCTTTTGAGAAAAGAGCACTCTTCTACACTACTGTGTTTCCTATGGGGTCCGAACAGTGAGCTTGCTCAGAACAAAAGAACTGTGCTTCCTTCACAAACGGCCATATCTAGTTCAATTCTGCTTAAGAAACTGACAAGAACTGTAGATCCTCTTCAGTCCACTACACTGTACATGCTGTGAACAGACGCCAGTGTTATTTGCCCTGTGTATGACAATGGGAGCACAATAGTGACTCTTCTTACCAGAAAACAACTCTTGCTTGTAGGACAAGAAACTGCATGGGATTCAACTCCATTTAGGACCGGGTAAGAAACGCTAGCTCCCCTTACAAGAAACACACTCTGCTTTTGAGAAAAGAGCACTCTTCTACTCTACTGTGTTTCCTATGGTGTCTAAACAGTGAGCTTGCTCAGAATAAAAGAACTGTGCTTCCTACAAACAGGGGCCATATCTAGTTCAAATCTGCTTAGGAAACTGACAAGAAACATTAGCTCCGCTTCAGTCCAATTCACTGTACTTGCTGGGAACAGACGCGAGTGCTATTTGCACTGTGTATGGCAATGGGAGCACAATAGTGACTTTCCTTACCAGAAAACAACTCTTGTTCGTAGGACAAGAAACAGCATGTGATTCAACTCCATTTAGGGACTGGGAAACAAACGCTAGCTCGCCTTACAAGAAACACACTCCGCTTTTGAGAAAATAGCACTGTTCTACTCTACTGTGTTTCCTATAGGGCCAGAACAGTGACTTTGCTCAGAACAACAACTGTGATTCCTACAAATACGGCCATATCTAGTTCAATTCTGCTTAGGAAACTGACAAGAACAGTAGATCCTCTTCAGTCCAATACACTGTATATGCTGGGAACAGACGCCAGTGCTATTTGCCCTGTGTATGACAATGGGAGCGCAATAGTGACTCTTCTTACCAGAAAACAACTCTTGCTCGTAGGACAAGAAAACTGCATGTGATTCAACTCCATTTAGGACTGGGAAACAAACGCTAGCTCGCCTTACAAGAAACACACTGTGCTTTTGAGAAAAGAGCACTCTTCTACTGCTACTGTGTTTCCTATGGGGTCCGAAGAGTGAGCTTGCTCAGATCAAAAGAACTGTGCTTCCTACACACACGGGCCATATCTAGTTCAACTGTGCTTTGGAAACTGACAAGAACAGTAGCTCAGCTTCAGTCCAATACACTGTACTTGCTGGGAAACAGACGCGAGTGCTATTTGCACTTTGTATGGCAATGGGAGCGCAATAGTGACTTTCCTTACCAGAAAACAACTCTTGTTCGTAGGACCAAGAACAGGATGTGATTCAACTCCATTTAGGACAGGGAAACAAACGCTAGCTTGCCTTACAAGAAACACACTCTGCTTTTGAGAAAAGAGCACTCTTCTACTCTACTGTGTTTCCTATGGGGTCCGAACAGTGAGCTTGCTCAGAACAAAAGAAACTGTGCTTCCTACACACACAGGCCATATCTAGTTCAACTCTGCTTAGGAAACTGACAAGAAAGGTAGATCCTCTTCAGTCCAATACACTCTACTTGCTGGGATTAGACGCCGGTGCTATTTGCCTTGTGTATGGACAATGGGAGCACAATAGTGACTCTTCTTACCAGAAAACTACTCTTGCTCGTAGGACCAGAAACTGCATGTGATTCAACTCCATTTAGGACTGGGATACAAACGCTAGCTCGCCTTACAAGAAACACACTCTGCTTTTGAGAAAAGAGCACTCTTCTACTCTAATGTCTTTCCTATAAGGCCAGAACAGTGAGCATTCTCAGAACAAAAGAACTGTGCTTCCTACACACATGGGCCATATCTAGTTCAACTCTGCTTAGGAAACTGACAAGAACAGTAGCTCCGCTTTAGTCCAATACACTGTACTTGCTGGGAACAGACGCGATTGGTATTTGCACTGTGTATGACAATGGGAGCACAATAGTGACTTTCCTTACCAGAAAACAACTCTTGTTCGTAGGACAAGAAACTGCATGTGATTCAACTCCATTTAGGACTAGGAAACAAACGCTAGCTCGCCTTACAAGAAACACACTCTGCTTTTGAGAAAAGAGCACTCTTCTACTCTACTGTGTTTCCTATAGGGCCAGATGAGTGAGTTTGCTCAGAAAAAAAGAACTGTGCTTCCTACAAATACCGCCTTATCTAGTTCAATTCTGCTTAGGAAAGTGACAAGAACAGTAGGTCCTCTTCAGTCCAATACACTGTACATGCTGGGAACAGACGCCAGTGCTATTTGCCCTGTGTATGACAATGGGAGCACAATAGTGACTCTTCTTACCAGAAAACAACTCTTGCTCGTAGGACAAGAAACTGCATGTGATTCAACTCCATTTAGGACTGGGAAACAAATGCTAGCTCGCCTTACAAGAAACACACTCTGCTTTGGAGAAAAGAGCACTCTTCTTCTCTACTGTGTATCCTATGGAATCCGAACAGTGAGCTTGCTCAGAATAAAAGAACTGTGCTTCCTATACACATGGGCCATATCTAGTTCAACTCTGCTTAGGAAACTGACAAGAACAGTAGCTCCGCTTCAGTCCAATACACTGTACTTGCTGGGAAGAGACTCGAGTGCTATTTGCACTGTGTATGGCAATGGGAGCACAATAGTGACTCTTCTTACCAGAAAACAACACTTGCTCGTAGGACAAGAAACTGCATGTGATTCAACTCCATTTAGGACTGGGAAACAAACGCTAGCTCGCCTTACAAGGAACACACTCTGCTTTTGAGAAAAGAGCACTCTTCTACTCTACTGTGTATCCTATGGGATCCGAACAGTGAGCTTGCTCCGAACAAAAGAACTGTGCTTCCTACACACACGGGCCATATCTAGTTCAACTCTACTTAGGAAACTGACAAGAACAGGAGCTCCTCTTCAGTCCAATACACTGTACTTGCTTGGAACAGACGTGAGTGCTGTTTGCACTGTGTCTGGAAATGGGAGTGCAATAGTGACTTTCCTTACCAGAAAAAAACTCTTGCTCGTAAGACCAAAAACAGGATGTGATTCAACTCCATTTATCACAGCGAAACAAATGCTAGCTTGCCTTACAAGAAACACACTCTGCTTTTGAGAAAAGAGCACTCTTCTACACTACTGTGTTTCCTATGGGGTCCGAACAGTGAGCTTGCTCAGAACAAAAGAACTGTGCTTCCTTCACAAACGGCCATATCTAGTTCAATTCTGCTTAAGAAACTGACAAGAACTGTAGATCCTCTTCAGTCCACTACACTGTACATGCTGTGAACAGACGCCAGTGCTATTTGCCCTGTGTATGACAATGGGAGCACAATAGTGACTCTTCTTACCAGAAAGCAACTCTTGCTTGTAGGACAAGAAACTGCATGGGATTCAACTCCATTTAGGACCGGGTAAGAAACGCTAGCTCCCCTTACAAGAAACACACTCTGCTTTTGAGAAAAGAGCACTCTTCTACTCTACTGTGTTTCCTATGGTGTCTAAACAGTGAGCTTGCTCAGAATAAAAGAACTGTGCTTCCTACAAACAGGGGCCATATCTAGTTCAAATCTGCTTAGGAAACTGACAAGAACATTAGCTCCGCTTCAGTCCAATTCACTGTACTTGCTGGGAACAGACGCGAGTGCTATTTGCACTGTGTATGGCAATGGGAGCACAATAGTGACTTTCCTTACCAGAAAACAACTCTTGCTCGTAGGACAAGAAACAGCATGTGATTCAACTCCATTTAGGACTGGGAAACAAACGCTAGCTCGCCTTACAAGAAACACACTCCGCTTTTGAGAAAATAGCACTGTTCTACTCTACTGTGTTTCCTATAGGGCCAGAACAGTGACTTTGCTCAGAACAACAACTGTGATTCCTACAAATACGGCCATATCTAGTTCAATTCTGCTTAGGAAACTGACAAGAACAGTAGATCCTCTTCAGTCCAATACACTGTATATGCTGGGAACAGACGCCAGTGCTATTTGCCCTGTGTATGACAATGGGAGCGCAATAGTGACTCTTCTTACCAGAAAACAACTCTTGCTCGTAGGACAAGAAACTGCATGTGATTCAACTCCATTTAGGACTGGGAAACAAACGCTAGCTCGCCTTACAAGAAACACACTGTGCTTTTGAGAAAAGAGCACTCTTCTACTCTACTGTGTTTCCTATGGGGTCCGAAGAGTGAGCTTGCTCAGATCAAAAGAACTGTGCTTCCTACACACACGGGCCATATCTAGTTCAACTGTGCTTTGGAAACTGACAAGAACAGTAGCTCAGCTTCAGTCCAATACACTGTACTTGCTGGGAACAGACGCGAGTGCTATTTGCACTTTGTATGGCAATGGGAGCGCAATAGTGACTTTCCTTACCAGAAAACAACTCTTGCTCGTAGGACCAAGAACAGGATGTGATTCAACTCCATTTAGGACAGGGAAACAAACGCTAGCTTGCCTTACAAGAAACACACTCTGCTTTTGAGAAAAGAGCACTCTTCTACTCTACTGTGTTTCCTATGGGGTCCGAACAGTGAGCTTGCTCAGAACAAAAGAACTGTGCTTCCTACACACACAGGCCATATCTAGTTCAACTCTGCTTAGGAAACTGACAAGAAAGGTAGATCCTCTTCAGTCCAATACACTCTACTTGCTGGGATTAGACGCCGGTGCTATTTGCCTTGTGTATGACAATGGGAGCACAATAGTGACTCTTCTTACCAGAAAACTACTCTTGCTCGTAGGACCAGAAACTGCATGTGATTCAACTCCATTTAGGACTGGGATACAAACGCTAGCTCGCCTTACAAGAAACACACTCTGCTTTTGAGAAAAGAGCACTCTTCTACTCTAATGTCTTTCCTATAAGGCCAGAACAGTGAGCATTCTCAGAACAAAAGAACTGTGGTTCCTACACACATGGGCCATATCTAGTTCAACTCTGCTTAGGAAACTGACAAGAACAGTAGCTCCGCTTTAGTCCAATACACTGTACTTGCTGGGAACAGACGCGATTGGTATTTGCACTGTGTATGACAATGGGAGCACAATAGTGACTTTCCTTACCAGAAAACAACTCTTGTTCGTAGGACAAGAAACTGCATGTGATTCAACTCCATTTAGGACTGGGAAACAAACGCTAGCTCGCCTTACAAGAAACACACTCTGCTTTTGAGAAAAGAGCACTCTTCTACTCTACTGTGTTTCCTATAGGGCCAGAACAGTGAGTTTGCTCAGAAAAAAAGAACTGTGCTTCCTACAAATACCGCCTTATCTAGTTCAATTCTGCTTAGGAAAGTGACAAGAACAGTAGGTCCTCTTCAGTCCAATACACTGTACATGCTGGGAACAGACGCCAGTGCTATTTGCCCTGTGTATGACAATGGGAGCACAATAGTGACTCTTCTTACCAGAAAACAACTCTTGCTCGTACGACAAGAAACTGCATGTGATTCAACTCCATTTAGGACTGGGAAACAAATGCTAGCTCGCCTTACAAGAAACACACTCTGCTTTGGAGAAAAGAGCACTCTTCTTCTCTACTGTGTATCCTATGGGGTCCGAACAGTGAGCTTGCTCAGAACAAAAGAACTTTGCTTCCTACACACAGGGGCCATAATTAGTTCAACTCTGCTTAGGAAACTGACAAGAACAGTAGCTCCACTTCAGTCCAATACACTGTACTTGCTGGGAACAGATGCGAGTGCTATTTGTACTGTGTATGGCAATGGGAGCGCAACAGTGACTTTATTACCGGAAAAATCTCTTGCTCGTAGGAACAAAAACTGCATGTGATTCAACTCCATTTAGGACTGGGAAACAAATGCTAGCTTGCCTTACAAGAAACACACTCTGCTTTTGAGAAAAGAGCAGTCTTCTACTCTACTGTGTTTCCTATGGGGTCCGAACAGTGAGCTTGCTCAGAACAAGAGAACTGTGCTTCCTACACACACGGACCAAATGTAGTTCAACTCTGCTTAGGAAACTGAAAAGAACAGTAGCTCCTATTCAGTCCAATACACTGTACTTGCTGGGAACAGAGGCGAGTGCTATTTGCACTGTGTATGGCAATAGGAGCACAATAGTGACCCTTCTTATCAGAAAACAACTCTTGTTCATAGGACCAGAAACTGCATGGGATTCAACTCCATTTCTGACTGGGAAACAAACACTAGCTCGCCTTACAAGAAAGACACTCTGATTTTGAGAAAAGAGCACTCTTCTGCTTTACTGTGTTTCCTATGGGGTCCGAATAGTGAGCTTGCTCAGAACAAAAGAACTGTGCTTCCTACACACATGGGCCATATCTAGTTCAACTCTGCTTAGGAAACTGACAAAAACAGTAGCTCCGCTTCAGTCCAATACACTGTACTTGCTGGGAACAGACGCGAGTGCTATTTGCACTGTGATGGAAATGGGAGCGCAATAGTGACTTTATTACCAGAAAACAACTCTTGCTCGTAGGACCAGAAACTGGATGTGATTCAACTCCATTTAAGACTGGAAAACAAATGCCAGCTCGCATTACAAGAAACACACTCTGCTTTTGAGAAAAGAGCACTCTTCTACTCTAGTGTGTTTCCTATTGGGCCAGAACAGTGAATTTGCTCAGAACAAAAGAACTGTGCTTCCTACACACATGGACTATATCTAGTTCAACTCTGCTTAGGAAACTGACAAGAACAGTAGCTCCGCTTCAGTCCAATACACTGTACTTGCGGGGAACAGACTCGAGTGCTATTTGCACTGAGTATGGAAATGGGAGCGCAATAGTGACTTTCCTTACCAGAAAACAACTCTTGCTCATAGGACCAAAAACTGCATGTGATTCAACTCCATTTAGGACTGGGAAACAAACGCTAGCTCGCCTTACAAGAAACACACTCTGCTTTTGAGAAAAGAGCACTCTTCTACTCCACTGTGTTTCCTATGGTGCCCGAACAGTGAGCATTCTCAGAACAAAAGAACTGTGCTTCCTACACACACGGGCCATATCTAGTTCAACTCTGCTTAGGAAACTGACATGAACAGTAGCTCCTCTTCAGTCCAATACACTGTACATGCTGGGAACAGACGCCAGTGCTATTTGCCCTAGTATCACAATGGGAGTGCAATAGTGACTCTTCTTACCAGAAAACAACTCTTGCTCATAGGACCAGAAACTGCATGTGATTCATCTCCATTTAGGATTGGGAAACAATCGCTAGCTCGCCTTACAAGAAACACACTCTGCTTTTGAGAAAAGAGCACTCTTCTACTCTACTGTGTTTCCTATAGGGCCAGAACAGTGAGCATTCTCAGAACAAAAGAACTGTGCTTCCTACACACAGGCGCCATATCTAGTTCAACTCTGCTTAGGAAACTGACAAGAACAGTAGCTCCGCTTCAGTCCAATACACTGTACTTGCTGGGAACAGACATGAGTGCTATATGCACTGTGTATGGCAATGGGAGTGCAATAGTGACTTTCCTTACCAGAAAACAACTCTTGCTCGTAGGACCAAAAACTGCATGTGATTCAACTCCATTTAGGATTGGGAAAAAAACGCTAGCTCACCTTACAAGAAACACACTCTGCTTTTGAGAAAAGAGCACTCTTCTACTCTACTGTGTTTCCTATATGGCCAGAACAGTGAGTTTGCTCAGAACAAAAGAACTGTGCTTCCTACAAATACGGCCATATCTAGTTCAATTCTGCTTAGGAAACTGACAAGAACAGTAGATCCTCTTCAGTCCAATACACTGTACATGCTGGGAAACGACGACAGTGCTATTTGCCATGTGTATGATAATGGGAGCACAATAGGGACTCTTCTTAACAGAAAAATACTCTTGCTCGTAGGACAAGAAACTGCATGTGATTCAACTCCATTTAGGACTGGGAAACAAACGATAGCTCGCCTTACAAGAAACACACTCTGCTTTTTCGAAAACATCACTCTTCTACTCTACTTTGTTTCCTATATGGCCAGAACAGTGAGCTTGCTCAGAACAAAAGAACTGTGCTTCCTACACACACGGCCATATCTAGTTCAATTCTGCTTAGGAAACTGACAAGAACAGTAGATCCTCTTCAGTCCAATACACTGTACCTGCTGGGAACAGACGCCAGTGCTATTTGCCCTAGTACCACAATGGGAGCACAATAGTGACTCTTCTTACCAGAAAACAACTCTTGCTCGTAGAACCAAAAACTGCATGTGATTCAACTCCATTTAGGACTGGGAAACAAACGCTACCTCGTCTTACAAGAAACACACTCTGCTTTTGAGAAAAGAGCACTCTTCTACTCTACTGTGTTTCCTATAGGGCCAGAACAGTGAGTTTGCTCAGAAGAAAAGAACTGTGCTTTCTACAAATACGGCCATATCTAGTTCAATTCTGCTTAGGAAACTGACAAGAACAGTAGATCCTCTTCAGTCCAGTACACTGTACATGCTGGGAACAGACGCAAGTGCTATTTGCCCTGTGTATGAAAATGGGAGCGCAATAGTGACTCTTCTTACCAGAAAACAACTCTTGCTCGTAGGACAAGAAACTGCATGTGATTCAACTCGATTTAGGACTGGGAAACAAACGCTATCTCGCCTTACAAGAAACACACTCTGCTTTTGAGAAAAGAGCACTCTTCTACTCTACTGTGTATCCTATGGGGACCGAACAGTGAGCTTGCTCAGAACAACAGAACTGTGCTTCCTCCACACACGGGGCATATCTAGTTCAACTCTGCTTAGGAAACTGACAAGAACAGTAGCTCCTTTTCAGTCCAATACACTGTACTTGCTGGGAACAGACGCGAGTGCTATTTGCACTGTGTATGGCAATGGGAGCACAATAGTGACTTTCCTTACCAGAAAACAACTCTTGCTCATAGGACCAAAAACTTGATGTAATTCAACTCCATTTAGGAATGGGAAACTAACGCTAGCTCGCCTTACAAGAAAGACACTCTGATTTTGAGAAAAGAGCAGTCTTCTACTCGACTGTGTTTCCTATGGGGTCGGAACAGTGAGCTTGCTCAGAACAAAAGAACTGTGCTTCCTAGAAACACGGGCCATATCTAGTTCAACTCTGCTTAGGAAACTTACAAGAACATTAGCCCGCTACAGTCCAATTCACTGTACTTGCTGGGAACAGACACGAGTGCTATTTGCACTGTGTATGGCAATGGAGCGCAATAATGACTTTCCTTACCAGAAAACAACTCTTGCTCTTAGGACCAAAAACTGCATGTGATTCAACTCCATTTAATACTCAGAAACAAACGCTAGCTCACCTTACAGGAAACACACTCTGCTTTTGAGAAAAGAGCACTCTTCTACTCTACTGTGTTTCCTATATGGCCAGAACAGTGAGTTTGCTCAGAACAAAGAACTGTGCTTCCTACAAATACGGCCATATCTAGTTCAATTCTGCTTAGGAAACTGACAAGAACAGTAGATCCTCTTCAGTCCAATACACTGTACATGCTGGGAACAGACGCAAGTGCTATTTGCCCTGTGTATGACAATGGGAGCACAATAGTGACTCTTCTTACCAGAAAACAACTCTTGCTCATAGGACAAGAAAGTGCATGTGATTCAACTCGATTTACGACTGGGAAACAAACGCTAGTTCGCCTTACAAGAAACACACTCTGCTTTTGAGAAAAGAGCACTCTTCTACTCTACTGTGTATCCAATGGGATCCGAACAGTGAGCTTGCTCCGAACAAAAGAACTGTGTTTCCTACACACACGGGCCATATCTAGTTCAACTCTACTTAGGAAACTGACAAGAACAGGAGCTCCTCTTCAGTCCAATACTGTACTTGCTTGGAACAGACGTGAGTGCTATTTGCACTGTGTCTGGAAATGGGAGTGCAATAGTGACTTTCCTTACCAGAAAACAACTCTTGCTCGTAAGACCAAAAACAGGATGTGATTCAACTCCATTTAGGACAGGGAAACAAATGCTAGCTTGCCTTACAAGAAACACACTCTGCTTTTGAGAAAAGAGCACTCTTCTACACTACTGTGTTTCCTATGGGGTCCGAACAGTGAGCTTGCTCAGAACAAAAGAACTGTGCTTCCTACAAATATGGCCATATCTAGTTCAATTCTGCTTAGGAAAGTGACAAGAACAGTAGATCCTCTTCAGTCCAATACACTGTACATGCTGGGAACAGACGCCAGTGCTATTTGCCCTGTGTATGACTATGGGAGCACAATAGTGACTCTTCTTACCAGAAAACAACTCTTGCTCGTAGGACAAGAAACTGCATGTGATTCATCTCCATTTAGGATTGGGAAACAAATGCTAGCTCGCCTTACAAGAAAGACACTCTGCTTTTTAGAAAAGAACAGTCTTCTACTCTACTGTGTTTCTTATGGGGTCCGTACAGTGAGCTTGCTCAGAACAAAAGAACTGTGTTTCCTACACACGTGGGCCATATCTAGTTCAACTCTGCTTAGGAAACTGACAAGAACAGTAGCTCTTCTTCAGTCCAATACACTGCACTTGCTGGGAGCAGACGCGAGTGCTATTTACACTGTGCATGGCAATGGGATCGCAATAGTGACTTTCCTTACCAGAAAACAACTCTTTCTCGTAGGACCAGAAACTGCATGTGATTCAACTCCATTTAGGACTGGGAAACAAACGCTAGCTCGCCTTACAAGAAACACACTCTGCTTTTTAGAAAAGAGCACTCTTCTACTCTACTGTGTTTCCTATGGGGTCCAAATAGTGAGCTTGCTCAGAACAAAAGAACTGTGCTTCCTACACACAGGGGCCATATCTAGTTCAACTCTGCTTAGGAAACTGACAAGAACAGTAGCTACGCTTCAGTCCTATACACTGTACTTGCTGGGAACAGACGCGAGTGCCATTTGCACTGTGTATGTAAATGGGAGCGCAATAGTGACTTTCCTTACAAGAAAACACCTCTTGCTCGTAGGACAAAAAACTGCATGTGATTCAAATCCATTTAGGACTGGGAAACAAACGCTAGCTCGCCTTACAAAA